>NC_139598.1:5848953-6105819 GCF_946808225.1 Silurus aristotelis | reverse complement strand
GAAGAGAGAGAGAGAGAGAGAGAGAGAGAGAGAGAGAGAGAGAGAGAGAGAGAGAGAGAGAGAGAGTGTGAAGTGAATTGAATTGAATTGAAGCTGTGTTTATGAAGCTGTGTGTGTGTGTGTGTGTGTGTGTGTGTGTGTGTGTGTGTGTGTGTGTGTGTGTGTGTGTGTGTGTGTGTGTGTGTGTGTGTGTTGACTGTGTTGAAGGCTCACTTTTGAGACGCTCTGTTAACACTTCTGACAGGGGATGAGTTGGCTACAATTAGTGGCCGATAGATGAGGAGGAGAAATTCCTCTTCAAACAAAATCTCCTAAATACACTATATAGACCAAAGTATTGGGACACCTGAATTTCAGCAATAGGCGGTTCTTTCCCAGACTGTTACCACAAAGCTGAATACAATAGTGCACAATATTGGGTGGGTTTTGGATGCAGTACCATGAAATTTAAACTTCGAAACCCAACCTGTTCCAGCATGACAGTGCTCCTGTGCACAAAACCTGCTCCATGAAGATAACCATGAGTTGACGTGGAAGATCTCCTGCCATAGCGTTCTGACCTCAACCCTATTGAAAACCTTTGGGTAGAAATGTTCATGCCGACCTCACCTCACTTTAGACGCTACCCATCTTTACTATCACCTTTTTGTCTGAATGAGCACAAATGTCTACAAGCACACACTAGTGAACCATCTTCCCAGAAGAGTAGAGGGAATTTAAAGAGCAAATAAGGATTAAATGTGGAATGCAATGATCCAAAAGCACATACCATATTTATGACCATGTGTCCGCAAACTTTTGGCAATATAGTGCATGTTGCTCTAGTTTGTATGTTATTTATCAGATAAGATAAGACCTTAAGATAAGACCACCAATGAAATTCACTTATTTTTATTATTCATTACTTTCAAGCTATTATCTGATTTTAGATAGCCAAAACAAAGCTTAAATGCTGTTTAAATTGCTAGTGTTCCCTGTCTTTTCCCTGACTTTAAAGCTAAAGCCTGATCCACCTGTCAAGTAAACAAGAAACAGATAAAAAGATGTTGACTTCTATCATATCTTAATGGCCTAGAGGGTCATATTTGGCTTGAAATCAATCATAGATGTAGACAGGAGCCATTGTTGGTAGGATAATGAAAACAAAAAACAATGGAGAAACTGAAAAAGTTTGCATGGGACAATTATAAATTATATATATATATATATATATATATATATATATATATATATATATATATATATATATATATACTGTATATATATTTATTTATATATTTACAACTTCAAGAAAAAGAAAATTAAATAAGGATGAGGATAATGCTTGTTTACATATGTCATATTTTCTACTGCAACATCTTCATTACAGGGATTTGAATTTTTTAAAAAGTCAACTCTTATAATAAGCTTTTAACCATAAACAAATATAATATATATATATATATATATATATATATATATATATATATATATATATATATATATATATATATATATATATAAGGAATTCCAAATGTAAAAAGACAAAAAAAAGCAAAAAAGTGCATGAATATATAGTTGAAAACAGAAAGAAAGAAAGAAAGAAAGAAAGAAAGAAAGAAAGAAAGAAAGAAAGAAAGAAAAGAAAGAAAGAAAGAAAGAAAGAAAGAAAGAAAGAAAGACCAAGTGGAAAGGGAGTAAGGCCGGGAATATTGGAGGTGGGTTTAAACGGTTCTTTCATGGTGTGGATGGAAAGAGAAATGGTGTAGGGGTGATTCTGAAGGAAGAGTACAGTAAGAGTGTAGTGGAGGTGAAGAGAGTTTCTGATAGGGTGATGAAAGTAAAGCTGGAAGTTGAAGGGGTGATGATAAATATCAGCAGTGCTTATGCTCCACAAGTGGGTTGTGAAATGGAGGAGAAGGAAAAATTCTAGAGTAAGTTAGATGAAGTGGTATAAGGTGTACCTAGGAATGAAAGATTGGTGATTAGGGTAGACTTTAATGGGCATGTAGGTGAAGGAAATGGCAGAAGTGAACACCTATTTTGAGAAGAATGAGGATCATAGGGTGACGTATAAGAGTGGAGGAAGGTGCACACAGGTGGACTATGTTTTGTGTAGGAGATGCAACCTGAAGGAGATTGGAGACTGTAAGGTGTTGGCAGGGGACAGTGTAGCTATACATCATGATTTGGTGGTCTCTAGGATGGTTTTGGAGGTGAAGAAGAAGAGGAGGAAAGTAAGGACTGAAAGAAGAATAAGATGGTGGAAACTGAAGGAGGAAGACTGTAGAGTGAAATTCAGGAAAGAGGTCAGACAGGGGCTCTTTGGTGGTGAGGAGGTGCTGGATGATTGGGCAACTACTGCAGAAGTGATAAGGGAGACAACCAGAAAAGTACTTGGTGTGACCTCTGGAAATAAAGAGGAAGACAAAGAGACATGGTGGTGAAATGAGGAAGTGCAGGAGAGCATAAGGAGAAAGAAGTTGGCAAAACAGAATTGGGATCAACAAAGTGATGAGAAAAGTAGGCAGGAGTACAAGGAGATGCGGCAGCAGGTAAAGAGGAGTGTGGCAAAAGGCAAGGAAAAGGTATATGAGGAGCTGTATAAGAAGTTGGACACTAAGGAAGGAGAAAAGGATTTGTAGCAATTGGCCAGGCAGAGGGACCGAGTTAGAGCAATTAAGGATGGAGATGGAAATGTGTTGACTAGGAGAGCAGAGAGGAGAGTGTTTTGACGAGGTAGAGGGTGTATTTTGAGCAGCTGATGAATGAGGAAAATGAGAGAGAGAGAGAGAGAGAGAGAGAGAGAGAGAGAGAGAGAGAGAGAGAGAGAGAGAGAGAGAGAGAGAGAGAGAGAGAGAGAGAGAGAGAGAGAGAGAGAGAGAGAGAGAGAGAGAGAGAGAGAGAAGGTTGGATGATGTGGAGTTGGTGAAGCAGGAAGTGAATAGGATAAGTATAGAGGAAGTGAGAGCAGCGATTAAGAGAATAAAGAGTGGAAAGTCGGTTGGACCAGATGACATACCAGTAAAAGCATGGAGATGTTTAGGAGAGATGGCAGTGAAGTTTTTAACCAGGTTGTTTAACAAGATTTTGGAAGGTGAGAGGATGCCTGAGGAATGGAGAAGAAGTGTGCTGGTACAAATCTATAAGAATAAGGGAGATGTGCAGACCTGCAGTTACTACAGGGGAATAAAGCTGATCAGTCACAACATGGGAAAGAGTAGTTCGAAGCCAGGCTGAGAGAAGAGTTGACTATCTGTGAGCCATAGTATGGTTTCATGCCAAGGAAGAGCACCACAGATGCAATATTTGCTGTGAGATTGTTGATAGAGAAGTGTGGATTTAGAGAAAGCATACAACAGGGTGCCGAGATAGGCGTTGTGGTATTGTATGAGGAAGTCAGGTGTGTCAGAGAAGTATGTGAGGGTGGTGCAGGACATGTATGAGGACAGTGTGACAACAGACTGGTTCAAGGTGAAGTGGGACTGCATCAAGGATCGTCTCTGAGCCCTTTCCTATATGCAGTGATGATGGACAGGTTGACGGACGAGGTCAGACAGAAGTCTCCATGGACTATGATGTTGGTGGATGATAGTGTTATTTGTGGTGAGAGTAGAGAGCAAGTTGAGAAGAACCTGGTGGAGGTACGCGCTGGAGAGAAGGGGAATGAAAGTCAGTAGGAGTAAGACAGAGTACATGTGTGTGAATATGAGGGAGGGCAGTGGAGTGGTGCGGTTGCAGGGAGAAGAGGTGGAGAAGGTGGAGGAGTTTAGGTACCTGGGGTCAACAGTGCAAAGTAATAGAGAGTGTGTTAGAGAAGCAAAGAAAAGAGTGCAGGCAGGGTGGAGTGGGTGGAGAAGATTGATAGCAGAAGTGATTTGTGATAGAAGAGTATCTGCAAGAGTGAAAAGGAAAGTTAAAAGACTGTGGTGAGACCTGCGATGTTGTATGGTTTAGAGACAGTGGCATTGACTAAAAGACAGGAGGTGGAAGTGGAGGTATTAGAGCTAAAGATTTTGAGATTTTCATTGGGAGTGACGACGATGGACAGAATTAGAAATGAGTTTATTAGAGGGAATGCGAATGTAGGACATTTCAGAGACAAGGTAAGGGAGGTGAGATAGTTTGGACATGTGCAGAGGAGTGACTTGGGGTATATCTGTAGAAGAATAGTGAGGATGAAGCCACCATGAAGGAGGAAAAGAGGAAGGCCAAGGAATAGGTTTATGGCTGTAGAAAGAGATGACATGCAGATAGTTGGTTTGTAAAAGGCCGATGTAGAGGACAGGGGGGGTATGGAGATGGATGAACCACTGTGGCAACCCCTAATGGGAGAAGCCTAAAGAAGAAGATCTTAAATGTTAAATCTGTAACTATACATTTGTTTTCTCAGTTCATCGATTGCTTAATTTCAATTCATCTGCTTCAATTAAAAACAAAACTTTTTAACTTAATCATGTTTAAATAACAAAAAAATAACATTATGCTTAAAGACATATTCTACACAAACCATTGCCACTGTATACTGTACGCTGTAGGCAATCCGAGAGCTTTATATTTCCTTGTCAGATAAAAGCGCACCCACTCTATTCTCTGAACTAATAGTATATTAGAGTGAAAAAGTCGATATATATTTTTTTTAAATGCATCCTCAGCTATAACACTTGAGAAGAACACTTCTCAAACCTTTAATCACAAACAAATCTATTTTCTATTGACTGGCTAAAATGAAACTTTATTCCTTTACAAGATATTAATAAAGTGCGCATTGGAGAAATGAATGCACTGCTAATGCAGAATAGAAAGTTTTACAAGTGCAGCGCTTGTAACTAAAGATTGAACTTGGACTAATGGCTAATTATACTTATCAAATCCCTTCCATGAGTAATGGGAAATCTCCACAAAAGCTGGACCTCTTTTTTTTGACACACACCAAAATTATGCGTCTTTCTTTTAATCATATCTTACATCTTTTTAAACTATACTATATAGATAAAAGTGCTGGGATACATGACTTTCTTAGCCATATGTGGTTTTTACCCAAACTGTTACCACAAAGCCAGAGGCCCATTACTGTATAAGATGTTTTTGGATGTACAGTAAAACCTCATTGGACGAGTATAATTTGTTCTTGAAATTTGCTCGTAGGTCCATTTGCTCGTATGTTCAAACTGATTTTCCCCATAGGAATGAATGTAAAAGCGATTTAATCCGTTCTGAAACCTCATTCGATCGTTTATTTCTGCACTTAAAAAGTATTTGTAGCCTATTTTAACAAACAAATACACCGCAAATTACTGTAATGTAAACATAATTGAACACTGACCCATGTGATAGTGGTTGATTGCGGGTGTGAGACGCGCACCACGCTCGTACCCTTCTTGGTTTCCATGGTAATTCTATTTACTTTTCGTTTTTACAGCACCATCACTCATTTTCTTGGGAGACATTTTCATGATTTCTACTGATATAAAAATATAACACTAAAAAAAGTGATACGTCATCAACTAAGCGACTGATGCTACCCTCGGCCGAAAAACGGGGAACCGGCAGCGTGGGTTTGCTCGTGCCTTTGAAATTTGCTCGTGAAATAGGGTAATATTTTGCGAGCAAGGTCGCTCGTATCTCCGTTTGCTCGTACTATTAGTTGCTCGTACAACAGGGTTTTACTGTAGTAGCATTTAACCTTCTCTTGAACTAGGAGACCCTGTTCCAGCATGGTTGACAGTAAGAAAAGGTTTCGAACGATAATAATATTGAAGGTTTTAAAAACTTTCTTTGCAATGAAAAGAAGTAAGATATCATACATTAACTACTTATAAGGTAGTATCAAAAAGTCTCGAGACTAGTTTTGAAACACATCAACAGCAGCACAAGCCTGCACACAGTCACAGGGAACACCAATTTTTATAAGTCAGTGTGCCAAAAGACAGCATCCTGTGTAAATTGGGAGCTGGTGCTAATCTGATATTCCATTACCACGTCTGATATTCTGACCACGTGCTGAAAACAGCATGATCTCACCTCTGCACCCACCCTACTAGCCTTTGTTGACTGTAGACTTCACCATCTTCCAGAAGATGAAGATCCAGCTCAAAGGTTGTTAGAAAAGAAGACACATTCCAAAAGTTGTAGGAATGCTTGGAGCACTGTATTGCTTTGCAAGGGGCCTATTTTAAAGGTGAAAGTGTGTCACGGTAGATACATTAAGTCCATTCTTGTAAACAGAGCAAGTCTCAAAACCTTTTAATGGCACCTTGAATTAATCAATTAAACTATGGCAAGTTGTCATACTAAGAAATAGTTCTTGAACTTATCATCTCTTCATTAAGTATCTTAAAATAAAAAAATGTAAAAAATATGTCAAGTTGAAGATTTTCTGAAGGCAGCTTTTATAAGCCAAAGGACAATATTTAATCTGTGCTGGACATTTAGAATGCAGATAAAAGGAGGAAAATATTTTTTGTATCATATGCTATTTTTGAACACATTCATCATCCTCATGTTCTTTGTTCCGGGATGATGTTTGTGATTTCTCTGTGAACTTAGCAAAAGGTTTTATTTTAAAAGTATTGAATGTTATGTACTATAAAATGTATCTTACCATTCAAACTAAATATTTTTTCTTGTTGTTGTTGCTATTTATTATATTTAAATACAAATAAGACCAGTAAAATAGAAAGCAATTAAAAACAAAAAACCCTCTAAATATACTCATTAGTCTATTCAGAAATGATAATAAATATGAAATCACCGTTTGAGGTAGTAATTAATTTGTAAAATAAATTGAAAACTAAATAAAATATATTCCTGTATTTGGGCATATATACAAAAGAATCCGGGGGAGTGGTGGCTCCAGCGGTTAAGGCGCTGGGTTGCCGATCGGATGGTCTGGGGTTCAAGCCCCGGTATCGCCAAGCTGCCACTCTTGGGCCCTTGAGCAAGGCCCTTAACCCTCTATGCTCCAGGGTTCCCTTACGAGGGAAATATCAAGGTCCGTGACGTCGGAGTGACGTGGGGCCGCCTTCCCGTGGGCTCACCACCTGCAGGGAGGGACCGTAAGGGACGGTGCTGTGAGGATTGAGCAGCAGTCGAAGGCGGGGGCCTGCTTAGACTGCTGCCCCCGCGACCCGGATTACGGATAAGCGGGAGAAAATGAATGAATGAATGAATACAAAAGAATCCTTTGCAAGAAAGGGAGATCCTGACCTTAATAATGATCCAACATTTAGAAAGTCTTTATTTCCCTATAAACATGGTGGTGAAATTTGGTGTAAGTAAAACTCTGCAAATAATGTGTCTGCAAATAATCACTAAATAATAAATACAATACTAACTGAAAACAAATATTACATTGAACCACAGAAGACAACACATTACAATGATTGATGAGAACAGACACATGTAATTGCATTACTGTAAACTTCTGAGATGAAGAATGTTGATAGAACTGGGGGAAGATGTGCAAGCTGTACTTGATGTACAGGCCAAGTCGCATCCAGTTATTTTGAGAAATTTGTCTCCAATCTATTGATGTCTTCTTTTAGCAAGGGTCTGGTTCACTGTACCAGATCGTGATGGTCCGTGCCAGGACTCTTTCAATGTTTTTAGAGTGGAACTAAGTTGTCTGTACTTTTTCAGATGCCTCAGGAAATAGACTTTTTTCAATGCCTTCTCGACAGCATGGCCGATTTCTAAATCTCGTTTAAGCGGAAGAGTGGTCCTATAAATTCACAAGACTCTGCAATAGCTATTGAATAGTTTCTGATTCTTCAAGATTTTGTGACTTCCAGAAATCTATGATTAGTTCTTTGGTTATGGAGGTGTTCCGGAGGTGTCGTTTACCTCACACTAAGTTACAGCATGGACTACCTCCTGTCAGCACGGTGATTCATCGTTATCTGAAACCCGTCCAATAATGCCGGTGTCATCAGCATATTTGAAAAGCTTGCCTGAGCTGTTTTGACTGGTGAGTCCACTTGTAAATAATGAGAACAGAAGGAAGGAGGAGAACACATCCTTGGGGAGTTCCTCTGTCGAGTGACAGAAATTAAGAGGATGTGTTGTTTACCCTGGGCAACCGGTATTAAAAAATTATATGCTGCAGCACTTATGTCGGAATGAGAAGAAAATGATGAGAATCAGATTCACATAATTAACAAATGCAGCAATGTTTTGAGAGAGGAAAAAAAAGTTTTATCACGATGTCAGCATTATGGAACTTGATTCATACATTTCAAATGCCCTTCCTAGTGGCACTTAAAAAAAATCATGTGTAAAACTTTGATTCTTGGTCTATTTTTAATCTTTAACTAACAGTTTTGTTACTGTAGACTAAGGTTGATTTTCTTGTACTCCTGCTCATTCTTTTTAAGATGTAGCGTGTTCGAAATGCATTTCTGCTCATCGCGATTGTAAACAATGCTTATTTAAAGCAACATTACCTCCACTCTATTCAAAATAGTCTAGATTTTATTTAGAATTTTCCAACCACAGAACTGCCTCTTCCATGCATTAAATTCCAAGCACATTAGCAAATTCAAAAATTTTCAAAGTAGCCTTTCTTACACAAACAAATAATATTACATTTATTTACAGTTTGTTCTGTTATTGACAATCAATAGTTTATTTTCAGTTAAAAGTCAAGTCAAGTCAAGAGGCTTTTATTGTCATTTCTACTATACACAGTGGTACACAGTACACAGTAAAAACGAGACAACGTTCCTCCGGAATCCTGGTGCTACACTAAACAACAACATAAAGCTACAACACAACACAAAGCTACATAAAGTGCATCGAGTGCAACCCAGTGCAAACAGTGCAGACAAAAAGACAGTACAGACAGACAACACAAGACAAGACAAAAAAAAACAAATATAGCGCCGACCAGTAAACTTAAAAATAATAACCGGGAATGAATATAACCAAAAAAATATTTATTCAATTTATATAATATAGAACATTTATATATTGTTATATAATGGGTGAGTTATTATTGTTACCATTGTTCTATAATGATTCATGCAATTGATATAAGTAGTAGTGTCTAGGAAATTATAGAATCTTATAGCCATCTATTACCATTAACATTTTTGCTATGTTGCTGGATGTTTTGCTATTTGTAGTATTATTTATAATTTTCTGGGTTACTTGTGTCCAGCTCTATGTCCTGTTTGGGTATCTCATATGTCACATTTGATTTTGTACACTAAAGCTAACAGGGATTAAAAAATACCAGAGCACTTTTATGTCTAGTTTGTACAAAAGTACAACTTAAAATAGTTAAATAACAAGACTGTTAGTGTCTTCTCTCTTGTGTTCATTTTCCTTGAGTCATTGATTGACATTGAGTTAAATATGTCCCCCTGTTTTTTTCTCCTCTGGGAGGACAACCAAGTAAATACTCCAGACACACAGCAGGTCCTACAGTCACTTCGTGGATTTTTTTCACATATTTTCCTAAGAGACATGGAAAAAAAAAAACCTTACATCCACCCACATCCAGACTACTTTTATCATCAATAATCTGCTGGATCTGAATATTATGTGGCAGTGTGGGAAGAGGCTCCAGTGTTTCACAGCTCTATAAATTATAAATGGTATGTTATTATCACAGATAAACTGCACTCTCAGTTTTTTTTTTTTTCAGGTGGAATTTATGTAGAAAAACAAGGTGTGTAGTTACTGTTGCACACCTTCCCTGTCAAACTTTCCAAACTTCATCGCAAAAATGTACACAGCGATTCTTAAAAAAAAAAAGAAGTGGACGTATTTAACCTCTAAAAAAATAGCTACAGTATGTTGTGAATATAGATTTTTGTTCCATGATTGTAGTACCGAATAATGTGAACTCTAATGTGTTGAGTAGATCTAGTATGATATAAGTCATGTTCCGAGTTTCATCAATATTGCATCGGTAGTTACATCATTGTTTACTTTGAGAAGGTCACTCATGTTATGATTTGGTTTTTTGCAGCTGCTTTTAAAGGAAAGTCTACCCCCTCAGATTAAACAAATCATATGTATTTCCTCTGACTCCAAAGTGTGGAAAACATCAAGAAAAGAAAATGCTGAACCACACAAAGTAGCTCTTTTAATAGTCTTTTAAAAATATGTATCCAAGAAGTTACATTGCTACCGTAGCTAGCTATAGGAATGTACAATTACCTATAGTTTCACACAGAAATCTGAACCTGAAACTTTCAGGTAATTAGATATTAGAAACTATTTCATAATTACCTTAAGATAATCCATTTGCATATTTGACAGATAGATGTAGATGATTTTACAATAAATAAAGCTTTAATCAATGAAACTGAATTATAGCTAGCAGCCATCGCTGTTTAGCTTCCCTGATATAATTGGACACTTTTGCAACTACTAATAATTGTTAATTCATTCTTGATGTTTTCTGACAATGAACCAACACACAGCCAAAATTAACAAAGGAGTGGCTACGGGGCAACTCTGTTATTGGTCTTGAGTGGCCCAGCCAGAGCCCAGACTTGAACCCGATTGAACATCTCTGGAGAGATCTGGAAATGGCTGTGCACTGACGCTCCCCAACCAACTTGATGGAGCTTGAGAGGTTCTGCAAAATAGAATGGGAAAAACTTCCCAAAAATTGTTGTGCCAACCTTGTAGCATCATACTCAAAAGGCTTGAGGCTGTAATTGATGCCAAAGGAGCTTCAAAAAAGTATTGAGCAAAGGCTGTAAATACTTATGTACGTAATTTTTTTTACTTTTAATACATCTGCAAAGATTTCAAACACACTTCTTTTACGGTGTCATTATGGGGTATTGTTTGTAAAATGTTGAGGAAAATAATGAATTTAATCTATTTTTAAATAAAGCTGTAACATAACAAAATGTGGGAAAAGTGAACCGCTGTGAATACTTTCCGGATGCACTGTACATTAACGTTTTCACTGCCTTATATTATATACCCTGCACAAACTGTATAGGTAACGTCTTTATTTTTTATTCATTACTTTATTATTTTATTTTCCTAGATTTTATAGTTTTTCATATCTTTATAGCACCAGCACACCATGATAAATTCCTTGTACATGCAACCAATAATACTTGACAATCAAGAATATTCTCAGCAGGTGAGGGTTAAAAGCCTTGCTTGAGGGGCAGCAGTGGCAGCTTTTGATGGTGCTGGGATTTGAGCTAACAACCTTTCGACCATCAGGCCAGCGTCTCAATTACTGAGCTACTACTTAAGGAAGAATTATTGAGTATCTGTGTAAATGAGGTATTTAAGAGGACACTATACACAAATACAAATACAAAGAACACTGGGATGTTTGCACAGTATTTGAATATGTTTGTTTGGTTGGTGATTCAGCCATGAGCAACATTTTCTAAAAGTCAAATATGTACGCTCTTTCCGCTCTGTAGATTTAATGGTAAGGTTACCTGCTCACATGGTTTACTTTGGAAAAGACAGTGTATTTATTTAGCAAATTCGTTCATTGTGTGTGTGTGTGTGTGTGTGTGTGTGTGTGTGTGTGTGTGTGTGTGTGTGTGTGTGTGTGTGTGTGTGTGTGTGAGAGAGAGAGAGAGAGAGAGAGAGAGAGAGAGAGAGAGAGAGAGAGAGAGAGAGAGAGAGAGAGTGTATGTTTCTTTTGTGCTGCTTCATGTCCTAGCTGTAGGAGAACCGCATGCCTCTCCCAGGAGAGCCAATCCCGGTCACAGCTTCGTTCTCTATCGAGTTGTGCTGAGTTTTCCTCAAATTAGCGAGATGCCACTAGAAATGTGTATCAAATTGCCTCTATCTGTTTACTCTGGAGACACAAGAGAATTGCAGATGATCTGGTCGAGCAAATACAGTCCTGTTATTATGACCGAAACTATAATAGTGCATAGATTTTCATTGTATTTAAAGGAAAATGATGACCGGACTCATACATAACACTGCTGAATAAACCTTTATTGTTGAAGGCAATTTTTCCATTTGGTATCTGACTCTGTCATGTGATGTAGATATGGAACGATATAATGGGAAATTGGTTGCTTAGTAGTTAAGGCTCTGGATTACTGCTCAAAAGGTCAAAGATTCAAGCCCCAGTCTCACCACGCTGCTACATATGGGCCCTTGAGCAAGGCCCTGAACCCTCTGTACACTAAGGGGTGCTGTATCATGACTAACTCTTGGCTCTGACCCCAGCTTCCTAAAATCGCTGAGATATGTAAAAAAAGAATTTCTGTAATGTGCTGTTGGGTACATGTGACAAGTAACTTCACTGCAGGTAAACAAAATTTTATTCATATAAAAGCCATGATACAAAAACATAAATGTACAAACAATGAACAACCAACATGAATGATTCATGAGGGAACTCAAGACACAATTAAGACAGACTGTAAAACACAATACTCTGTGAAGTGTCAAGTGAAAACAAGGGAGTTTCTATGCACAGAATAATCAATAACATCAACAATAATAAGTGGAATCAGCTGAGGACAATGTGAGGGGAAAAACAAGTCCATGGCCTGAGTGAAGACATGACAGGAACCATGACAAAACACACTTAACACAACATAAGCATAAAACTCCATGTTACACTGATTTGATTTCATTTTTTTTATTGTTGTGTTACAACATTTTATGCTATTACAGTTTCTCACTGTTGAGACATGCCTCAGTGGTTACCTAAGGTGCCTTGTGTAATACAATGATACACTTTTGGCTTGGGTTATAAATTTACACTGTATTATTATTATGTGTTACAACGTTACACCATTGTTACAAGTTTCAGTCTTATACTGTGTTGTTCGAATATATCACAAGTTTTACTTTTGTTTTGCAATATCCATTGTCGATATGTATTAGTTTTACACTGTCATTTGTATTACAGTGTTACACTGTAGTGTAAAGTATGACGATGTTATGCTGTAATACAATCAGTAGTGGACAAAGTACACACACCATGTACTAGAGTTAAATTAGAGATACACTAATATATTACTCCAGTAAAAGTTAAAAAGTGCTCCTTTAAAACTTTTACTTAAGTAAAATTACAAAAGTATTTCCCTTCAAATGTACTAAAGTATCCAAGTACTATGATTTATTTGGCTATAATGTCCAATTATAATTTCTGTCACATTATTCTTGTTTAATCAACTCAGTAGACTTAAAAGTTACTCTTAGTACACAAATCTAGTTATACAATGATATTAATGAGTTAAACACATATTAATTTGTAATAAAATTATCATGAGCCAAAACCTTCAGTCAACTTTAAAAATAAAAATCACACAAATAAGGAGTTTGAGTCAGGAGTTCCTTCCATCATTTATCCCCCTTTAAATGTTATGCTTGCTGTTGAACTGACGCTGAACTGTATGTTTGCGCTAAAACTTGCTAGCGTGCTTGACCAGTTACAATTTTATTTCACAAAGTGGAGTAATAAGATATTTGAGTTTTGAAATGTAGATAAGCTAAAGTAAAAGTCTCCACAAATGGAAATACTTCAGTAATTTACAGATAGATGAAAAAACTACTTAAGTACAGTAACAAATTACATTTACTGTGTAACTGTACATCACTGGTTACACTGTGCTAGAATATATCACAATTTTCCATGTTTGTGTTACAATATTACAATATCGATAAATATTCCAGTTACACTGTCATTTGCTGCAATTAAAACATGGCAGTGTTATTTATTGCAGTGTTACACTTTTATAATGTGTTACACTGAAGTGTTTAGTATGACAGCATTACACTGGTGTTATCTGTTGTAATGTTACAGTATTATGCATAGTACAATGTTATACTGTTGTTGTTTGTCCAAATAGATTGTGTTGTGTGTTACAATGTTACACTGTGCTGTTGTCTTACAATGTTACACGGTTCTTACGCATATTACAATGTTGTGCTATTTATCGCACTGTTACCTTGTTGTATGTTACAATGTTATACAGTTGTTATATGTCCAAATTATAGAATGTGTTATAATGTTGTGTTATTGTTCTTATATGTTTTACAATGTTGTTTTATTTATTTAATGTTATCTTTTTATATATGTTGCAATTGTACACTGTGGTGTTGTGTTACAGTGTTACACTCTTTTTATGTGTCTAACAATGTGTTATGTTACATTGTTATACTGAGGTGTTATACAATGCTGAGTTTTGATTCAGCATTGGATATTAGAATGCTATGCTCTCTCTCTCTCTCTCTCTCTCTCTCTCTCTCTCTTTTTATTACAAAAAAAAAGAATTTAAATATAATGACCTAGTACATCCCATCCCCTGTAATCAGCCCTAATAAGGCATCATCTGAGCTGTGTTGATCTATTAATATTTATTACACATTATATGGTAGAGTAACAGAGGGTGTTGTTTTTTCTAACATTCACATACTTTTGTTGTTCCAGTACAAGATGCCATGTAAATGAGTACATGAACCCCGTGAAAAGGAGAATCCACCATTAGAGGGAGAAAAGGCTGTAATAGAGGCTCAAGGGACACTTTTCTGACACACGGTCATAGCTGAGTGGACGAATGTGCTGTAAGTCCCAGCATCCTGACCACATTTTATTCTTCTCATGAACCATAAGAGCGTGTCAGAGCCACTCATGTGCAGAGAAACTTGTCATAGCAGAGCTGGGGCTGAAGATAAAAGACACAAGTCAGTGTGTTACACAGGGTTTGTCACTCATCCGGACCGAAACGGACACTAACACCTCCAACAAGCTAGCTTTACCAAGCAGTAATATCTCATTCACTAGAAAGAACGATTGGTGATTGGGGCAGACTTTAATGGGCATGTAGGTGAAGGGAACAGAGGTGATGAGGAGGTGATGGGTAGGTATGGTTTTAAGGAGAGGAATGTGGAAGGGCAGATGGTGGTAGATTTTGCTAAAAGGATGGAAATGGCAGTGGTGAACACGTATTTTAAGAAGAAGGAGGATCATAGGGTGACGTATAAGAGTGGAGGAAGGTGCACACAGGTGGATTATCTTCTGTGTAGGAGATGCAACCTGAAGGAGATTGGAGACTGTAAGGTGTTGGCGGGGGACAGTGTAGCTAGACAGCATCGGATGGTGGTCTGTAGGATGGTTTTGGAGGCGAAGAAGAAGAGGAGGAAAGTAAGGTTTGAAAGAAGAATAAGATGGTGGAAACTGAAGGAGGAAGAGTGTAGTGTGAGGTTCAGGGAAGAGGTCAGACAGGGGCTCGGTGGTGGTGAAGAGGTGCCGGATGATTGGGCAACTACTGCAGGAGTGATGAGGGAGGCAGCTAGAAAAGTACTTGGTGTGACATCTGGAAATAGAAAGCAAGACAAGGAGACGTGGTGGTGGAATGAGGAAGTGCAGGAGAGCATTAGGGGGAAGAGGTTGGCAAAACAGAAGTGGGATCGACAGAGTGATGAGAAAAGTAGGCAGGAGTACAAGGAGATGCGGCAGCAGGTTAAAAGGGATGTGGCGAAAGCCAAGGAAAAGGCATATGAGGAACTGTATAAGAGGTTGGACACTAAGGAAGGAGAAAAGGATTTATACCGATTGGCCAAGCAGAGGGACCGAGCTGGGAAGGATGAACTGCAAGTTAGAGCAATAAAGGATGGAGAGGGAAATGTGTTGACTAGTGAGGAGAGTGTGTTGAGAAGATGGAGGGAGTATTTTGAGCAGCTGATGAATGAGGAAAATCAGAGAGAGAGAAGGTTGGAGGATGTGGAGTTAGTGAAGCAGGATGTAGATAGGATTAGTAAGGAGGAAGTGAGAGCAGCGATTAAGAGGATGAAGAATGGAAAGTCGGTTGGACCAGATGACATACCGGTAGAAGCGTGGAGATGTTTAGGAGAGATGGCAGTGGAGTTTTTAACCAGATTGTTTAACAGGATTCTGGAAGGGGAGAGGATGCCTGAGGAATGGAGAAGGAGTGTGCTGGTACCGATCTTTAAGCATAAGGGAGATGTGCAGACCTGCAGTAACTACAGGGGAATTAAGTTGATCAGTCACACCATGAAGTTATGGGAAAGAGTAGTGGAAGCCAGGTTGAGAGAAGAGGTGACCATCTGTGAGCAACAGTATGGTTTCATGCCGAGGAAGAGCACCACAGATGCCTTATTTGCTTTAAGGATGTTGATGGAGAAGTATAGAGAAGGACAGAAGGAGCTGCATTGTGTATTTGTGGATTTAGAGAAAGCGTACGACAGGGTGCCGAGAGAGGAGTTGTGGTATTGTATGAGGAAGTCAGGTGTGTCAGAGAAGTATGTGAGGGTGGTGCAGGACATGTATGAGGACAGTGTGACGGCAGTAAAGTGTGCAGTAGGTACGACAGACTGGTTCAGGGTGAAGGTTGGACTGCATCAAGAATCGGCCCTGAGCCCTTTCCTGTTTGCAGTGGTGATGGACAGGTTGACGGACGAGGTCAGACAGGAGTCTCCCTGGACTATGATGTTTGCAGATGATATTGTGATTTGTGGTGAGAGTAGAGAGCAGGTTGAGAAGAGCCTGGAGAGGTGGAGATATGCGCTGGAGAGAAGGGGAATGAAAGTCAGTAGGAGTAAGACAGAGTACATGTGTGTGAATGAGAGGGAGGGCAGTGGAGTGATGCGGTTGCAGGGAGAAGAGGTGGAGAAGGTGGAGGAGTTCAGGTACCTGGGGTCAACAGTGCAAAGTAATGGAGAGTGTGTTAGGGAAGTAAAGAAAAGAGTGCAGGCAGGGTGGAGTGGGTGGAGAAGAGTGACAGGAGTGATTTGTGATAGAAGAGTATCTGCAAGAATGAAAGGGAAAGTTTATAGGACTGTGGTGAGACCTGCGATGTTGTATGGATTAGAGACAGTGGCATTGAGTAAAAGACAGGAGGTGGAGCTGGAGGTAGCAGAGCTGAAGATGTTGAGGTTTTCGTTGGGAGTGACGAGGATGGACAAGATTAGAAATGAGTTTATTAGAGGGACAGCACATGTAGGATGTTTTGGTGACAAGGTGAGGGAGGCGAGATTGAGATGGTTTGGACATGTGCAGAGAAGGGACATGAATTATATTGGTAGAAAAATGCTGAAGATGGAGCCACCAGGTAGGAGGAAAAGAGGAAGGCCAAGGAGGAGGTTCATGGATGTGGTGAGGGAAGACATGCAGGTAGTTGGTGTAAAAGAGGCAGATATAGAGGACAGGGTGGTATGGAGACGGATGATCCGCTGTGGCGACCCCTAATGGGAGCAGCCGAAAGAAGAAGAAGAAGAAGAATATCTCATTCACTAGGGGCCTATTAAAAATAATTTGAAAAATAAGTTTTTATTTTTAATGTCTAATTAACATATTAAAAATGATCTTGAAACATCTCTACACTTTAATCTTCATGATATGCGATAGACATAGACAAGGCTAGTATTCTAACATATTCGACTCACTGGTAGACAAAACTTCATTGTCTAACTTGTCAATAAATAATCACCACTAATAGTTCGATTAGCATGGGCAAGATTTCAATTCTTATTGGCAAGTCAAGGCAAGTCTTTTATTGTCATTTCTCATCCAGTAATTCATGCAGTTTCACTATGAATTACCAATCTGTTTTTGCAGATTTTGCAGGACAGGTTGCTTGAAAAGTACAAGTGAGTTCCAAATACTCATAAAATGTTTAAATATATTTTTATGATTTGGTATTACTGATAAGGCAAAATATCAAATCATGAGTGTACATTGTTCATCTCTTATGTTGCTATTGTTGAATGTCTGTGCAATGAAACAAAAGGCCATTGTTGCTGTTTAAAAACGTCACTGTACATAAAGCTTGTGATTGTGAAACAAGTCAAGTTTATTTCTATAGCGCTTTTCACAACGGACATTGTCTCAAAGCAGTTTTGCAGAATTTAAGAGTTAAGGTGAACAATGTGTGTTTATCCCTGATGACTGTGGCAAGGAAAAACTCCCTTAGATGTTATGAGGAAGAAACCTTGAGAGGAACCAGACTCAAAAGGGAAACCCATCCTTATTTGGGTGACATCAAGAATGTGATTATAAATACAAAACAAAGGAGAATGAGAACTAACATGAGCACCGGAATGTAAGATTATAATTAATGTCCTTTCTACAGTCTTATACATCAGTCTTATGAAACATTGTTAAGTGTGACTGCGCTTGTTCTTCTTCCCTTTTCAGGGGTACAACCAATGCACCCCAGCTCTCTTCATCTCACCTACATCAGTACCTCACTTTATTAACATGCTTGTGTCTGGATAAGCACAAATCTCCACAAGCTCACTCCACAATCTACAGGAACATTTTTCCAGAAGAGTGGAGGGAATCATAAGAGCAAATTGAAACAAAATGTTGAATGTGATGCTCAAAACCACATGCCATACTTATTACTGGGTGTAAGCACACCTTTGTTAAAATATCTATATATTTAAAACTCAGATTAATGCTTCTTCATGCTTACATTTCAGTGTCACACATTTTAACTACAGTTCTTGCTAGAGCACATAGATATTTAGACCAGACTATAAGCATAGCATATGCAGTGTCATTTTCAATTTCACTTCATATGAATGTATTTTTTTTTTTCCTGTCAGATCATAAATTTATTTTTTTGCATATGATTGAAAGAGACAAGGCAGCCCCGCCATCATTAAAATATCTCTCACCTTTTCTCTGTTTTATTTAAGTCCATCTTTCAGAAAAGACTTCTCTTTTCCTTCTCTCTCTCTCTCTCTCTCTCTCTCTCTCTCTCTCTCTCTCTCTCTCTCTCCCTCTCCTGTTTGACATTTCTACTCGGTCTCTGCATCAAGAAATCCCGCTGAGTATAGTGGTATTTCTTTCATTTGAAATGTAAAGTGAAAACCAACCCGGTGGGCTTGGGGGTCGTGCTGAAGCGTCTTTCAAAACTGTAACTCAAATCTTTTCCAAAGGATCCAAACGTCTGAATTCTCAAAAATAACAGTGATTTGTCTCAGATTGTGTATTCTGTTTAAATTTACCATTTAAACTTCTTTGTCATTTTACTATTTAGTTTTTTATTTGCATTGTGGTTGTCACTCACTGCATTGTCTGTTTCACCCAGTCATTTCAGCCATTATTTAATTCTTACACTTAATTAGCATTTAAAGCTAAAACCCATTTACATTACAAGTACAGTGAAAATTGATCAGAAATTGACCTGGGTACTTTTTGACTCTGGCGAATCCAAAGTTCTCAATGTAAAATTTACTGCTATGCTGTTATAAACTTCTTCATAACGATCTTCATTGTCTTCATCTTTGTTAATAAAATTCCATATTGCATCCACTTTGCTTTAAGGTCCCCCGGTGGTCTAGTGGTTAGGATGCAGCGCTCTCACCGCTGCGGCCCTGGTTTGATCCCCGGTCAGGTAACCAACCCCAGCCACTCTCAGTGCTGGTCCCAAGCCTGGATAAATGGGGAGGGTTGCATTAGGAAGGGCATCCAGCGTAAAAACATGTGCCAAATAAAACATGCGGAGGATCCGCTGTGGTGACCCCTAATGGGAGAAGCCTAAAGAAAGTTTTATCCACTTCGCTTTAATAGGTGACATCTGAAATTATTGTCCTTATTTCTGCATTTATTTTTCTTGTAATATTTATTGAGATATTTTCTTTAATGTAAAATTGTATAGTAAACTCATTTAAAATTCATTAAGCATGCAGCATTCCATACAATTATTGAATATATTAATAATACATTAGCAATATTCATCTGTATTTGTGTTTTCTTTGGAAAGCTTTTCAATGTTAAAAAAAAAAAAAACAACAACAACTATGGAAAAAGATAGCAAATAACAGCTCGGAAAGTGTACACTCCCCAAATTTAATTCCCAAGTTTACATCCACACCAGCTTTTTTTATACTTGTTACAATCATACAAAAATAGATGCTTTAGATAAAAAAAAAAATGTAGGTTATATAAACCATATCAATATCATTATATTCACTGAGACCATTATGAAGAGTGGTTGAAGAGTACATCTAAAAGTGCAGTCCTGCACCCTGAGTAAATTGGCTATTATGCTGAAAAGAATATCTGCTATAAAGACTACCTTTATATTCACCTACTTCACAATATTATGATATAAAATTGCTTCCTGCTGCATGTTATCGTATAAGATATTTTTTACCGAGCTACACTGTCCAAAAGTGTTGAAGGACAAATCCAGATATAACAAACAAAATATGTCTTGTCTGAATCTCCACAGTGTACTTTATACCTTTGGGTGTAGGCCATCCCATAATAGAGTCCCAGTTCACACTTCTCGATTCAGAATGACAAAAATTGCAACAGCACAATTTATGAATAACATGTTCTGGGCACACATATGCAGCCTGCTGAAATAAATGATGATGCCAACAATTACGGTTTATACGGGTGAAACAAAACGGGTATGTTTAATTTATGTTTATTTAATTGTTTACTTGCTTGGTTATTTCTTTTTTTTTAGCTTATTTTTTTTTTGGTTTTTTGCTGTTTTCTTACTATTTTGAAAAGATAAAAAAAATTTATGAGTTTACAAAACAGTATGCAAAAAACAAAGTGCATTGGTATATTTTTTATAGTAATTAAATACACTATTTATGGTTTATTATTAAATCACTAAAATTTCCAATGTGTTTGTCATTAGCTAATGAAATAAAATCAATGGTTTTGTGTACATACATTTGAGTGTATTTGATGGTAGACAATTAGAGCCCAAATATGTATTGATCCAAACCCACAGCTGTGACCACTGGCCTCTTTTCTTGTGCTATTCTCTCACTGATGAACACACTCAACACTACATTCACCTTCCAGTTTCCTTTTGCCACTCACTTGTAATTAAAACGGCAGGTGGGAGATCCAGTGTTTCCTCCTCCCAGTGTGAAACAGAAGCTATCTGGTTCAAAGGAAAGTTATTGTATTCAAACACAACAAGAGGTTAAACCATCAAAAAGCAACACAACCAGGTGATCTGACCCAAAAGTTCAAGGCCGGAAGAAAAAATATCAGCAAGCACCACTGATGCGTATCGGTCCTTCCATGACACAAAGCATGAAATCTGAGACGGGTTCACAAGCAGAAGAATACCTGTGGGACATCTCTCACCTTCTCACCTTCAAGAGATCCCAATACAAATCACAACTCATTGCTGTGTTAATATTTCATAGGCAGTAGATAAGGTTTGGAGAGCACTACCATGAACTACTTTTCATTCCAAATATCAAACATTTACTCTCAACATTCCATCTTTATTTAATGACGTGTTTTTTTTATTATTATTATTATTATTATTCAGTGTCTGACCTGTTAGACCAGGACACAAGATTGTGAGAAAAGAAAGTAGATTTTAAAAAGAACACAAAAGTTGCATAAAGAGAAAAGCATGAGTCCTCAAGTACTCATAAATGAAAAAAATAAATTACCAGTATTTCTTTCTGATCTTAAAATAAAGTACCGTATTTTTCGGACTATAAGCCACTACTTTTTTACCACGTTTTGAGCCCCGCGGCTTAATCAACGAAGCGGCTAATTTATGGATTTTTCCTGTTTTTTCCCCGTTTTCACAAACTTCAAGCCAAAAAACTGAGCGACATAACATTAGACCAATGAAATTGCCGAAATGGAAACAAAAAATCGCACCTCACTTGTGTTCTGAGCTGCACGGCATCGGGAGAAAAACTTCCACTAGGTGATTTTTAAACGCACTACGATGCCAAAAGAAAAACTCATTGGGATGAGTGAACAGTGAACAATGACTTTCTTGGTAGGCTACTGTTTAGATACAAGCCGTTGTAACGCGTTGAGTCTGGGTGAAGGGAGAGCTCGCTAACTCCAGAACAGAAATCATATAAGCACAGACAGGTTTCCAAAACTCGTGCTTTTTTAATTTTCTTCGCAACAGCATTACGGGTTAGTCAAAGAAACTTAGAAAAGAGCATCAGAAAATAATAAGGACATATTCCTCGGTCTTGCACACATGCAGTAATACCAGAAAAACTTTGTAAGTGTTGTGAATTGCGAATTAATGTTCAAGTGTTAATCAATGTGAGCATGAAACAGGTGTGCAACCAAACATGTGACACATTCTATAAACGTAAGTCTGTGGATACTTGACCATAAGATTAATATGTGCTTTTTAAACCTTACATTCCAAATTCAGTCTCTTTATTTGCTCTTATAATATACTCCACTCTTCTAAAAAGGTGTTCCACTAGATTTTGGAGTGGTGATATTGAAATTTGTGCTTAGTCAGACACAGGGGCATTAGTAAAGTCATGCAGGCTGAGGCCTGGGAAGCGGTCAGCGTTTCACTTCATCCCAAAGGTGTTCAGTAGGGTTGAAGTCAGAGCACTATAGCAGGCCACTCAAGATCTTTCATTTTAGCCCATGTAAACCATATATTCATGTAGCTGGCTTTGTGTCATGCTGGAACAGGTTTGGGTCTCCTAGTTCAAGTAAAGGGAAAATTAAATGCGACCACATCCAGATATGTGTACCATCATTGTTTTAACAGTTTGGCGAAGAATCACATATTGCTGCGAAAGTCCCAATACTTTTGTCCATATTGTGTAATTCATTGAGGTGCAGACCCCTGTGGGAAATATAGTGCATGTCCATAACCTGGACCAACATTCCGGAGGGACGATTAAACCAAATCTGTGTAAAATGAACAACAACTTAGCAATTCTGCATTTTCTTTCATTGTAAGTCTTTCATTAGAGGATCTTCATCATATAGGCTGACTTGGAGAACATGTTGTGACACATTCAGTTAGACTCATACAGTGTGACAAGTAATAATTTATGTGTACAAATAATGTGACAAGACTGCTCTCATCTCAGAGCATAAAACTGGATTTACATGATGTTGCTTGTAAATACTGACATAGGCTTTTCATATCTACTCAAACAGTCTGCTATAAATATATCAGGACACTATAAATGTGTTATTTACTTAAAATACAGACTAAGAAACCTTGATTCAGTTTATTGACGACCTTTACTATACTGGAACTTTAAGGAAGGACATGATTTCCCAGTGAAGACATCAACTAAATCCAGATCTCGATGGGATAAGAGTCAAGCGCCTCACCTAAATGTAAGCTTCCATGAAATCCTGTCGTTCTCGCACCAGAGACAGCGATCCCTCCTGAAAACGTTTAAAACTGTACAAATCCGACGGGATTCTATTTTTTTTTCCCAAGTACATCTGCAGAGGCGGTTTCAGAGGGACGTGATGTTCACGAAGCAGCAACAAAAGCAACGCTTCAGCTGCCAGGTTTATCCAACGTGAATTCAGCATCTGTTAACAGCACAGACTAATGAAGAAGACTGAGAAGAACTACTTTCAGGTTTGGTTTCTAATAACGTGAGTACACGCTTAATATATCATAATGTGCAAATTTGCATGCGGGTGAAATTTTAAACAATGATCAGCATGCTGTGGTCCATGGCTAAGTGATCAAGTGCTTACTATATCCAATTTTAATGTTTTTTACACCGTGAAGTCAGAAAATAAGTGTTATTTTTTAATCTCCATATAAGTGGTCTAATTGTGCATTAGAGTTTAAAGTACAATGGCACTATCTGTACACTATATGGCAAATGGATTCTTCACAAAACATCAATTCTTCATTGGAATGGATTTTCAGTCAATTTCAAAGTGTCTTTGTTTTTGGTCATTTGGGTTCATTCATCCAAGAGCAATAGTAAGGTCAGGCAGTAATGTCAAACAAAGAAGTCTTGGGGTGCAGTTAATATTCCAGTTTATCCCAAAGGTGTTCATTGGGGTTGAGATCAAGGCTCTGTGCTGGACCATCTCCAGGCTACATACGTAACCTAGAGACATTCCCTTTGAGAAACACAGGCTGCAACGCATTGCTTTGGGAACTGATGTGTCCAATCACATCAGTCTGGCCAGTCCTTGACCAGTGTGTATCAGCACAGCTAGGGTCGAAAGGATGGAGGGGCCAGGAGTGGCACTGAGGTCAATGTTGTAAAACCGGACAAAGGTCAGCGTGGTGGACCAGCCCGCAGCGTCGCAGATGTCTTGGAGGGGCACACTCGGAGTCTAATGAGCTCTGACCCTGAATGGAGGGGAGGAAGACCAGAGGACTCAAAAGAGGATGCAATAGCATCAATGATCCATCTGTTCAGCATCTGATTTTTAGTAGGAGGGCCTCTCCTCAAAGGGCCATAGCAAACAGGAAGCTGATCTGACTTTCCTCCAAGGACCCATCCTGTGGACGTAGATGTCGCAGTGTTAGCTTCTCCTGGTCTGGGGCCTGGAACAGTGGAGGGTAGAATGCCTGTAACCTGACAGGTTGTGGGAAGACCGATGGCACCTTTGGGATGTAACCCGTTCTAAGCTTCTAAATGGGCAGTAAGAACACAGTCTTAATAGTGAGGTGTCTCCAAGATGCCTCGACCAGGGGCTCAAAGATTTAAAAGGCCAGGTCCCACCTAGGCACTCTAGGTCACACAGGGGGCCCTCAGCCTCTGGGTGGCACAAACAAAACGCATCAAAAGAGGGTCTCTGCCAAGAGATTGCCCTGACACGGGGGCATAATATGCCGATATGGAGCCAATCCTTTGGCGAACTGTCCTTGGAGGAATTCTTTCCTCTGGTACCTGTTAATAATGTGCTTAATCAAATTATATACAGTTCATTACATACAGTACATTACATTTTATAGAGAAATGTTTGTGGACAATTGGCTAAAAGATGAGCATGTGCTTTTTAAACATTCTAGTCCACATTTAGTCCCCATTTACTCTTACAATTCCCTCTAGTCTTCGAGGAAGATGTTTCACTAGATTTTGAAGTGTGATTGTAGAGATTTGTGCTCATTCATCCACAAGGGTGTTAGTAAAGTCAGGTACTGATGTAGGTGAGATGAGGAGGCCTGGGGTGCAGTCAGCATTACAATTTATCCCAATGGAGTTCAATTGGGTTGAGGTCAGAACCCTATAGCAGGCCACTCAAAGACTGACCGTCAAACCCATGTAAAGCATATCTTCATGGAGCTGGTTTTGTGCACAGGTGCATTCTCATGTTGGGGCAGGTTTGGGTTTAAAAAAAGAGTAATTTGTCTAGAAAAGTCGGATGCTTTATTACTTTTGTTCGTATAATGTACTCTTAAATTAGATTACTGAGGTAAAGAAAAAAGTATTTACAGTTTCATTTTAGGGTTCTTTAATTTCACCTAAAACTGAACCCCTTCTGATTCAGAGCTTCACATGTCAAATAGCAAAGCAAAAATTATTTTTAAAAGCCTTTGGTGATTGAAATCATTGTTTTTGATTCCGAGTACTGTACGTCAAGCAGATCTGCCTGTGACATGAAGCTTTGCTCTTAATCAATAATTTCAGTTGCTCATGTTAATACTCCTTCCCCCTAGGGTAAAGTAGTGGAATCATTCCTGGAAAGGGATTTATCTTTATCTAAAATATCTAAGCTTTTATTTAATTTTTTAAATAATGTACATCATTTTCTGCAGGGTGGCTTAGTTGTAAGCATGTTCTGCCTCGCATCTCAAGGGTTGGGTGGCCAAATCCTGCTTCTACTCTGTGTGTGTTCCTCCAGGGTATTCTCCAAATACATGCACTGTACTCTGGATTGATGGACTGTTTCAGATTTTTAGTAGTATGAGTATTTGTGTGATTGTGACCTGCTATAGGTCAGCAACCCTCCAGGGTGTCCCTGCCTTGGGCCCCAAGCTCAGTGGTATGGGCTCCAGGCTCCTCTGTGATACTGTATAGCATGAACTGTATAGAAAATTAATGTACTGTATATTTTGAAAAGGGAGATTTAAATAGTGCAGTTCAAGTCCAAAAATCATGCTGTTTAGTTTTCCTAAATCAGAGGTGCCCACACTATTGCCAATGGAAAGCCAAATTAATAAGGCCATGAGGGCCATTGGCTGCAAATAAGTGTTGTATTGTACCAAACATTATATTAAAATCTGAGTTGCCAGGGTTCTTCTCATTTATAATTTAATGTTTAACAATAAATAAAAAAAATGAAACCATAAATCTACTAAACTAATACAGGTTTACTTTCAAAGTTCTAGTTCAGTTCAACTTGAATGAACAATGAATATGTACAATGTACAATGAGCGATTCAGTGACTGCTAATGAGAGACATGAAGCTGGTTTATATTTTTCAAGTTTTTCCAAATGCCATTTTTTCCCTTTATTCCTAATCCATATATGGCATTGTGAGTAAAAACCTAAAGGTCACCATTGGCTAACTTTGGCCCACAGGCCCTAGTTTGGGTATCTTTGTCCTATATTACTTAAGCATGGCTACGAACTACAATTTATTATGATCTATTTTATTTTATCAGGATAACATAAATGCATGAAACATGTATGTGGGTTGGACAAAAGGGATGTTTAGAGCTTTTTTTTTGCTTTGGATATTTATAGACATTAATGTAAAACAAAAGTTACTCTTTCCTAGGAAATTAGTAAAGAAGCATGAAAAATATATGATCAATTGCTAAAAATAGTTAATCTATTAAATGTGAAATTTAATGGCAGTAATATGCCAGATGCCATACCTTCAAATTCAAAAAGTGAACTGAATGATATGCAATACAACTTCTCTGGTTAGGTTTACTTTTAGAGAAATGTTCCCATGCGTTATATAATACCCCAACATTCTATGAATAGTTAACAGATTTATCATGCCATATACAGTCCTTATATTACACCTCATATATTAGCACAAACCACCGAGGCATAAACATCAAGGAAAGTGTTTGTGTTTGACAGGTGAAAAAGACGATGTGTGCTTTCTGATCAAACCATCAATCACTGAGTAAGAAGTCTATTTTTATTCCTCTTTCTTGTAAAGGCTCCTGTTCACATTTATCAAGCGAAAAATGAAGCACAGAAAGTTAGTAGTATGTTTTAAAAACCAGCTGTCAGTGATAGTCTTATATACAAATAAAACATAGATAAATACATACATACATACATACATACATACATACATACATACATGTGTACTACATTCATCCGAATATACATATTGATCAATAAAACGATATGATAACATATATAGCAGGAACACTATTTTTTGTTTAGGTTTTCCATAAAGGTTGGTTCATGGTTGAGATGTGCATCAGGCCTAGGTTCCAATGGGATACAGTGAAAATGTCAAGGCAGTGAGGGTTTATTTCTACTTTCATGTAGTTGTAAGCATGGGTCAGATATAAAGCTTGACAAACAACTGTCCATTACCAGTATTCCTGCTTTCATACTTGACTGTCCAATTAAGTGCCATTGTGATTTAAATGTTGTTGTTTTTTCTTAATGGTTACATGTAAATTAATTACAAAATTTATATCTAAATTTCAAATTTACAAAAATAAAATATTAATAATAATAATAAAACCACATATGTTGAGACTAATTACAGGACCAATGTGTCATACCCGTGCTATTTTGTCACACCTGTATATACATGCATACACACACACACACACACACACACACACACACACACACACACACACACACACAAATATATTGAATAGACAGACAAACAGATGCCAGACCCAAGTCCAAAAAAAAGTCTGCTATTATTAAAAATTTATGTCCAATTTTGTCCAGTTTGCTCTGTGGCCATTTTCAGTGTGTGTCATGAGCTATTGATTTTAATAAGTTGGAACTGCTGTGGACTCAAGAAATGATGCCTGTGTGAAAGCACACACTGGCACTGACACTGGCCAATCAAGATTGATGTACCATAAACATATCAGGATCAGAATCACAAAAGGGTGGAGGAATTGTTGCACAGC
Organism: Silurus aristotelis; assembly: GCF_946808225.1. Taxonomy (NCBI): domain Eukaryota; kingdom Metazoa; phylum Chordata; class Actinopteri; order Siluriformes; family Siluridae; genus Silurus; species Silurus aristotelis. The sequence goes on along the minus strand of NC_139598.1, from coordinate 6,078,087 downwards.
AATCTGACAGAGCCTAAACTGTACATTACATATTAAGAGTCATGGAATGTTAATTGACCAGGCAGTGGTAGTGGCTGACAAGGTAGAGTACAATGAAACTCTGTGTGGAGTACAATTTATAAACTTGAGTCAACAACTACTTGAGTAATGCTAATATAAATACTAGAATAGAAAGTAACTATCAAAGTATATAACCTATAAAAAACAATGTAGTAACATAAAATTTTACCTGGAAGTAAAATATATTGAGTATCTTGCTGTAGAGCTTTAACACCTTTGGGATGGATTGAAACACTGCCTGCACCCCAGGCCTCCTCAATCTACATTAGTACCTGACTTTACTAACATCCATGTAGCTGAATGAACACAAATCTCCACAACCACACTTCAAAATCTAGTGGAACATCTTCCCAGAAGAATGAAGGTTATTGTTAACTGTAAATGGAGGAGGATAGACAACTGTCTCCTGGAAGTGCATGAAAGTGACTTGATTGATTGATTGATTGATTGATTGATTGATTGATTGATTGATTGATTGATTGTAGTGCTATACAGTTCTGAGCTCAACCCAATCAAATACCTTTGCAGGGAATTGGCAGTTAGGCACTGTCAGGTGGTTGGTTGGTTGGTTGGTTGAATGGATTTTTAGCAATAAGTTTAAAGGAAACAATCAATTCCAATAGTAAACTTAGATCCCTATTAAGCAACTCAGATAGTATTTGGAAAAACTTGACACATTGACAGAATGACACATTAGGATGAAACCTTTTAGATACTAGATATCATATAATAGATATAAGAGAACTCTTAATTAAAATATACATGTGTAAAAAATTAAAGTATTAAATATATTAAAAAGGATGTTTATTGTAAACATATTGTGAATAAGTCCTTAGATGAGAATAAGACATATGGTACATATAGTCACAGTAAATGTTTTAGGTGAAATGATCCACTTTTAGGAAAATCTGTACCGTATCCATGTGGGACGATCAACAATAGTAAAAAGTGAGTCACAAGTGCAGAATCTCTAAGCAGAAGTAGAGATGGATCAGGCAGGTCCAGAGTAGGAGAGGAGCAAAAATAGTAGTGTGTACTATAGGTGTCAGGATCAGACACAGACTTCAGACCAGCATCGCATCATATAGCGCCGAGTCTTGAGACTATAATTTCAAAAACATCATCTCTGAGACAAGGAGGACCAGGCTGACAGACATGAACCTAACACAGATGAATGAGTCAAATTTTTTGCCACCCACCTAGAATATGCCACTTCAGCTTAGATCTTTTTCATGCTACTGATAGGATTGTTTTGCCTTTCGTTGAACAAGTTGTCAGTGGACTAGACTCGAATGTTTGTGTATGATGCAAAATCTACACATACAAAAAATGCACTCCTGCTGAAACTTTCTCGAAACACACCAATACCTAAGATTATCTCGGGCTTTAGCTCGTAAAAGTTATATCCCTCCAAACATTGCAGTTATTCTCTAGGTCCTTCAAGTTTTTTTATCAGGAAATTGAAAGCTTTTGTTGCTGTCCAAAGTGCTTTATTGTCTTTTTCCCTACAGAGTAGATCAAGTAATAGATATTTGTCCTATCGTATGACAAAATTGTGTTGCCGAACATCAGATATATTACCGATAACTTGTGAAGACCCCAATGGATTGACAAAGGGAACGAAATCTTGGCAGATTAAAGTAAGACACTAGTAGAAATGTTGTTCGAGAACTGACTTCCAATATACAGTACATGTTATTTAGGTATGTGATCTAAATGTTCCATGTTTTGGTTGAATAATACCCAGGCAAAAACAATAACAAAATGTAGTAATTCGGTATAGCTGTGGTGGTTATGTGATAGTGGATATAACAAAAAAAGATAAAATTGTAAATACTGCAAAACTGTATAATATATTATTATAGGAGTGTAATGATTTAAAGGTCCACTATTGGATTATTGGTGTTACCCACAAAAGGACAGTTTATCTACAGTATGTAGGTTCTCTCAAGGTGTCCTAATGTAGGCTAAAGGAGGTTTTTTTTATATAACTGCCCCCTTTATCCTGAGGTTTCTGTACAGTTGATTTTGTATTATTAAACACACCATACAACTATTCTTGAATTGATTTGAATTGAAATGATTTAAAAAATTTGGGATAATAGGTGACTTGCCAATGGAATACAAACTGTAACTTCCAATAGAAAACCATGTTTAGTTTAAAAAAGTAGTACCTCTGGAACGCCGATGTACTGTGGAACACAAATGCAAATTATAAAAGAAAAAAATTGGAAGATACTCTTTGACTCTTTGAAAATTTCATGTTGAAAAAATTGTATTTGGCAAAAGAAAAGTATAGCAACTTGTAACTATATCAACTGTTTATATATTTGTGTAATTCACCCTTGTGGCACTTAATGTCATCTCTCACCCAAGTAAATGTTGCACATGCATGCATCTGCAAAATATAAAGAAAATGTGATTCACCAGACTAGGCCAGTTTCTTCCTCTCCTTCTTTGCACCATGGTCCAGTTCTGATGCTCACGTGCCTATTGTAGGTGGCCATGTAGCAGTAGACAGGGATCGGCATGGGCTCTTTGACCAGTCTGCAGCTATCATTCTTTTTTAACTCACTTAAGCATCTACAGCATTGTCTATTATAACTACAATAGCTCTTCTGTGGGATTAGAGGAGACGGATTATCTTCCATTTTAAACATGCATCATTGAGTTTTTGCACCCATGATCCATTGCCGGTTTATTGGATATCACTATTTGTCCACTTTTGGTAAGTACTAACCACTGCATCCCAGGAAAATCCCACAATACCTGCAGTTTCAGAGATGCTCTAACCCAGTCATTTAGCAATCACAGATTGGCATTTGTCAAATTAATTTATTAATTCCTGTCACCTGTCAGCGTTTTTATTGTTATGGCTGATCCGTGTATAACATTATTAACCTAATCTCACAATTCACACACATTTAAAAGCATATGAGAAATATGGTTACATTTCGTATGAATCAAATGATAAAAACACTTGCTGTAACCATGTTTATTTTCCTAAACCAATTAAATTGTGGTGAGTTTAGTGAGATCATACTGGGATTTCTCATTATTCACATATCCCATTTCATATAACTTAAGTGTATACTGAGTAAGTTTTAAGCAGCATGACTACAAGGCCATAGTCAAAATTATTTAATAAGAAATCAAAGATGCTGAAATAGGTATAAATAAATAAAAAAAATAATAAATAATAAGTTAAAACAATAATAATCTTGTTTTTGAAGATCTCTTCTCCCCTGAGATATTACATGGATGTTTTGTGTATTGAGGGAAGTCAAGGGTGATTTAGTTTAATGGCATTTGTGCATGTGTGTGTGTGTGTGTGTGTGTGTGTGTGTGTGTGTGTGTGTGTGTGTGTGTGTGTGTGTGTGTGTGTGTGTGTGTGTGTGTGTGTGTGTGTGTGTGTGTTTGTGTTTGTGTGTGTGTCTGATGCCTGGAGAACTTTGACACTTGCAGTGTTCGGCTGATGACAGCACACAGTGAATCTTTCACCCACAGGGAGCCGCTTCACACAGCTTTATTGATGCCAGCGGTAAGGGTACACGAGAACACATGACTTATACATGGAATATCCAGTAGTGTTCAGTAAGTAGCAATATCTTTCGATTTTGCAGCAATACAACACAATTTTTTTTTGTAAAATCCCCCAATCTATCTTCTCTTCATCTCAGCAATGATCAATATAAACGATCTTGATGGAAACACAGCCTGAAGTCACTTCCCACGCTCGGGGATTCTCCTGATGGCAGGTGTATGTGTATGTGTACAGGTGGGACTGGAAAGAAGAGATTGAAAGAATTGGTCAAACACTTTTATTTCACTGACACTTTTTACAATCTCAATATGGCCTGAACATCAGCAATAGACAGGAAACAAGGTTTTTTTTATTTTTTTTTTCACTAAAACGTTTATAGTGATGCACTATTAGTGAACCATTAATGTTTTTTTTAAGTAGTGTATTCTGAAATCATTGCCCATTCTCGTTATACACAGTCTAAGCATGTATAAAAAATATAATGCATATTAAACATTTAAACAACCTACTGTACATAGTATCAAGTTTTACATACATTAATAACAGTTCAACTGAACTTAAAAATGAAAGAGCTATTCATTAAAGGATTTAAATATTTAGATTTACATTTAAGACTAAAAAAAAAAATTTAATAAAAAAAAAAAAAAATAAATAAATAATAATAAAAAAAAAATCAAGTCTTTGGGGAACAGTTATTTTCACACTCTTCCTCTGGTCTAGGACTCTAATATGGATATCTATTGTTAGATGCAGTCATGCTTTGAGGACGAAGTTCCAGGAAGTTGTTTTTATTACATAAGTGGGGGTGAAGTTACATTAAAAAAAAAAGAGAGTTTCTTTAAGTATAAGACTGTAAAAAGGACATTACTCCTAATCTTACATTCCGGTGCTCATGCTAGTTCTCTTATTGTTGTTGTAAATTAAAATACAATTAAGTGCTCCTAATTAGGAAAACATTGCCTCTGCTGATTATGGTGGTTTTTGCTTTTTTTTTTTTTTTAAATATGTATTCATTCCTTCTTGTTCACTATGGGTTTAACAATTTGTCTGACTCTAATATTGGGTCCCATGAGTCCCAATATTTCTCTTTTATGAAAATTAAAATACAGGCATTGATGGATGTGGGTGAATTTGTTTGTTCTCGTTTTGGAGTGTGCAGAAAACAGATGTGCACGAGGAAACAGAATGATAAGAGAATCAGGATCATTAATAATGTGCAATAAAGGAGCAGAAATTAATTTAACATTTCTCCAGATATTTATCAAGCTGCCAAAGCCTTGCATATTGATTGCAGATATCTGATTTGTACACAAACAGCACACACACACCAAGTATGCTTGTATGCTTTGATTAACATTTCTATTTCATTAGTGCAGTCTTTAGGGCAACCTTGAGAATTCATTAATAGCCCCTCTAACTGACAACTATCGATATACTTTGCTGCAGATTTTGAAACGACTCTTGAAATAAACGATTTAATAGGCAATTGAGAAATGTAAAACAAATAAGGACATACTGGTACTGGTGGAATAGTGTGTTTAACTGACAACACTTTGACCTGAAACATAAGGCTGAACAGATGTCCTGTTATATATTAAAGAAAAACAATATCATGTATGGAATGTCTTTATTGGACCCTGGTCCACTATTAATTGGCATCTTTCCACTGTAGGAAAAGCAGAACAAGAAATTTTGTGCATGAGTTAGTAAGTGTGCATGTAATCATTCTGGCACTTTGGTTCTGCTACTCTGAGCAATAGTGCCCAAGGCTATGTGACTTTCAGTGCAATTCACTGAGGCCTGAAGCTTTGCATGACTGTATTCTAGTTCTGTTTGCAGAAAAATGACCCATCATAAGGTGGAACAGTCCTCAAACTATTTTTTCCCCCCACTTATGTATTTACAGTGCCTTGCATAAGCATTGACCCTGTTTGGACTTTACTTTTCTATATTTTGTAAGGTCACAGTCTGGGACAGTAATGGACTTATGATATTACTAAAGAGTGACAAAAAAAACAATATATTCAGCAAAATGACAAATGTCTGTATGGCAGCTTCTCTAAATAATTCCCCACTGTATCACTGAAACGTCACTAAAGTTTCATAGACAGAATTCTTTAGGCTGTGTTGTGGACGTGCCTTATTCTTTATATATTTAAAAAAGGATTCAATGCTTTGTAAACTATGAAATGTTTTTTAGTTATAATTAAAAACGCTTAAGCTCATGTCTGAACCAAATAATCACAGGAGAAAATATTCTTCACAATTTAGGAGTTATCATACTCCACTAAAAATAATAATAGATGCTATAGACCAGTGGGCCTATATTACAACAGTAAAGACTGGTTGAAAGGTAAAGTGGATGGATGGATGGATGGATGGATGGATGGATGGATGGATGGATGGATGGATGGGTGGATGGATGGATGGATGTTCTAATAGGAAGGATGCATGCTTAAATGAATAAATAAGGTTGTAGTTCCTAAGTACATTGATGGATGGATAGATGGATGGATGGATGGATGGATGGATGGATGGATGGATGGATGGATGGATGGATGGATGGATGGATGGATGGATGGATGGATGTTCTAATAGAAAGGATGCATGCTTAAATGAATAAATAAGGTTGTAGATCCTAAGTACATGGATGGATGGATGGATGGATGGATGGATGGATGGATGGATGGATGGATGGATGGATGGATGGATGGATGGATGGATTGATGGATGGATGAATGTATAGCTGGATGAATGCATAGAAGAAATATGTTATTTTGATTGATACATGAATAGATGAATTGATCCAGATGAAAGTTCATTGAGCCAGTAGATTCACTGCAACCGAAAACCAAATTATGTGGGATTTCAGAGAGAGAGCGAGAGAGAGAGAGAGAGAGAGAGAGAGAGAGAGAGAGAGAGAGAGAGAGAGAGAGAGAGAGAGAGAGAGAGAGAGAGAGAAGAGAAGGAGGGAGGGAGTGGGGCTTTTATATGAAAAGAGGACTCATACTGTGAATGGAGGTCAGCAAACAGCAACAAACTCGTAGTGCTGTCACATATCACACCCAGCTGGAGATGTGCTTACAGCTAAAGTGCCATTTTTAAATAAATATGCCAATTAAATGCAATCAACAATGTAGCAATTAGTGTGAGGAAATCAATGCAACTAATGAGGCCAATAAGAATAGTGAATATAATTTAGCACATGTAGTAACAAAATGCAAAATTTAACAACGAAGGATTCTTCTAGGTAAACCTTCCAAGCAGCCTGCTGGTATTTGGATTACATATAATTGATGATTTTGAAATTTGACAATCCATTTATTTCTTGTATTTGTTGGATTTCCACCCTACCCTCCTCCTCTGTCTCTGTGAACCAAACCAGACATTGACATGGACTCAACGATGGCTTTGAGTAAATGTTTATTAGTACATTAAGTATATTGGGCAGTTAAGTTCAATGCAATCAGTTCGTTTTCTATGCAAATATGTATAATTCAAATGTATAATATTAGGATTATTTGGTGAAAACTAGGTGTACATACTCAGTACAAACACCTTCCTGTACACTTACCATCCAAGCCATTAGCACTGAATACTAATCATTTCACAAGGTTTGATATAATTTCTTATTCTTTCCTTTTTCCTTTCAGACATTTCTTTCTGAGGTATTATGACACCGTAAACACCATCGCCAATAAAAGAAGGGTTGATGTACCAGGACATGATGGTCCAGTGAGAAATGATGACACACTCTCACCTCACACACACCTCATGTGTGGCCAGTAATGAGGGCATGGCACCTGCACCGAGCTCAGCACAATCCAGTCTGACTCTGAAATATGTCCCATAGGGATGGGACTATATATTGATGGCATGATGCACATGAAGGTATTTTAGAAATGGTTCCAATGAGATGTGTAAAATGGTGCGCTTGTCAAATGTATTCAGAAGTAATCCGAAGGATGTTTTTAAAATTTTACCCTGATTCTTCTAATTTGGTCATTGCATATGTTCCTACTACTTGCTTATTCTGACGATAACTACCAACTGGTGAGAGCTAACACATGCTCCGTCCAAGATTTGGGCAGCTCTGGGGTTTTTTTGCTGCTTATACAACGTCACGGGGCAGCTGAACGCACTAGGAGAAAGCGCCAACTGTTTTCTTTCGCATACATGAGCTCATAGATGCCAACAATTGCCTGGTGTCACTCTAATTGACAGGGGAGAGAGTAACACCATCTTTCCAGCCTAGAGAAAATACCCGATTATTGTCTACAGGACTACTGACCACAGATGGCTGTGGTATCGTCGTGATCTGAACTTGCGATCTCCTGATGATAGAAAAAAATGCTTTTTTGCCGTTTAGGAGCCCGAGCAAATATATTTATGGAAATGTTTGTTACATTGTGGTTGTAATTATCATGCAATAGCGTGACCCAGTCAGAGTTTCAGAGTTATACTGTAGATAAAATTTTTTGGCCAGATATGAAGGGCATGGGTTGGCAACAGGACTCTCTGCTCGGTACGCACACTATGGTACTATTTTCTACCAGATGGCAACTATGTGATGTCTGCTTTGCCAGATCACATGAAGCACAAGAATTTATTGTCTGCTGTGGAGGTTGACTGTATATTATCAACCTTCCAGGATCAGAGCAAGAAGACAAGTAGGACAACATTTTGATATATAGCTGTTACTGTTTGAATCTATTACAGAAATGTTAAATATTTCATCAAATAAGATGTATTATTTATGGAGGTATATATAAAAGATGTAGTTACATTCCATGCTCTCATGGACCAAATCATGGAGATACAAACAGTTCCACTGAGTTCAGGCCTTCACTGATATTGAATCTCAACATTGCTGTCACTCTGACCCAAGCAGTTTGTTCTCTTTTGAACAAAGGCATAATCAAATGGCAGTTAAATGGCAAAAGAAGGGCAGTTTCCATCCATTTCTAGATATCAAGGCTGAATTGGCTTCTAAAGATCCCTCCTTTCTATATGCTAAGTTTATTAAATGTAATTTGTTCCCCACAAAAATGGGTCACTTCAGTAGACCTGTGCAATGACTGTCTCATGTCCCCAACAGCCCTTGAACACAAAAGCATTTAATAGCTTGCCACCCAAGGACAAGCATTTAAATTCAAAGTTTTACCTCTTATACTCTGTAGTGCCAAGCAGCATTGCCTACTTTGTTGTCCAGAGACCTCTGCTACCATACTTGGATAACCTTCTACTAGATGCCCCCACAAGGGAGCGGTGCAATCTGAAACTCTACACAAAAAAGAGCTTCTTACAACCAAACCAGACCAGACAATCCATCAGCATGGAGTTAGAATCACTGAGAATGCTAGCCACCCTCTTAACTCTTCAAATGGGAAACTGTTATACCTGTCAATAAATTCAGCTTTTGACAGATCGAGTCAGGTAAATATGAGACTGGCCATTGATAAAGATGCTGAGATTGTTAATGGCAGGTGCAATGGAAGTTTTTATAAGCATATTGAAAAGAGCTTTACAGAAATGTTATTAATTCTTTAATCATCTGAAATTAAGACCAATCTACCCAGAACTAAAGATTTTTTTTTTACTAGTTGTAAGACATTATCATGTGTTATGATAGTCAGATACTCGATATTATAGATAGTATAAGGTCAGATCAGTTTCTCCATGTTTCACAAAGTTTCATCAGATAGACTCATCCATGATTAGATTCACTGAGTGCAGTTCATCTACCAGGGTTGTACAATGGTGCCACAATAATAGAGGGGGGGGGGGGGTATTATTCAGACATGATGTCATGATGATACCTGGCCAAATGTGCCTTGGGGTTTCGCACCTCTGAATCAATCGCTAGCAAAGTACCACAACCTAACGATCGAGGAAACACTGAGCACAATCTCTTCAATTACACAGGTCTTGTATGCCCTTAGGTGCACATCATTGACAGAATCCAGTGCATTACCGAATCTTCGAAATACTAACCTTTCTGCAGACAATGAAAAAACTCAATCAAAAATGTGTGTGACAGCCACTGCAGTGCGTCAAAGCATATTGGATGGTATCCGGGTCTCATAAATTTATTACAGCTTTTCTGAAAGGAGCAAGACGATTCTATTGGCCAATTCCCCAAGATGTTCCCTGATGTGGGACTTCCTCGTGGTTCTGATGAGGCTATTCAAGACATGTCTCAGAAAACAGTTTTTTCTCCAATAACAAAAAAGTGTGGATGAACTGTACGCTCTGGCAGTAAGACAGAAGGTGTGGCCAAATAACTCCAGGGTGACCTTGTGGCTAAACTCTGGATTTCTGCCCACGGTCATATAACTCGCTTTTGTAAATCAATCAATTGAACTTGCAGCTTGTAAAGGCAAGCCTGCAGAGCATTTCTTGTGCCTTGTGCACCCTATGATAGCACTTTGACCAGATGGCAAGTATCCTATGTCAGCTTTGCCAGATGATTCATCACATAGAGCAAAAGATTTTATTGCTGATGATCTGTTCAGGAGATTGACTGTAGCTTGTCAGCTGTTCATGTTCAATGGACGAAGGACAGAAAAAGGAACATATTTATTTGTATACATATTGAACCTCTTTATTTTTACTTGTATTTTTGACTACTATTCGAAAGACTGGATTGTGTCTTCAGATATTCCTTACCTCATGGCAGGAATGTTTTATTTTTCCCTGTGTCTCTTTCTAGAGTTATGTCTCCTAATAATTCAACATTCTCGCTTTTACCTACCATATCTACATTGCCTTAAAACAGGAAGGTTTCTAGCTGTGAATTAAACAGGAAGAGAAAGACAGAGAACAATGGCTGCCATGCTCACAAACCCTCAGCAGGAAGCCTGCGCTCTCCCACTGCACCTTGACGTGAACTGAAATATTGGTTTTCACGTTAGCGCCTAATAAGGCAGAGCACACCGGCAGCAACGTCTTTCATCTGTCCAATTATGGAGAGATCTGCCCCCAAATCATCTCCTCCTCCTCTTCAGATCTTTAGTCTTTGGAGGGATACCATAAGCCGAGACGCCCATTGAAAGGACAAAATATTACAAAAAACAGAGGATTTTTTTCTCCCTTTTTCAGTAAGTCAAAAGAAATGTTACCTTCAGAAAAATTAGGACACCTTTAATTACCTCTGCATAGATTTCTTTTTGCATTTCTTGTTAAAATAACCCTCATGATTTCCTCCTATCTAGCCTTAAAAATAAAGTCTGTAACAAAATAGTTAGACCTTCAGCTGCACTCTATTTGCTTCATTCTGCTTTGAACAACTGTGTTACCACAAAAAGTAGTGTTCAGGATTTTTTATTAGAATTTAAAAAGAAATGTACAACTTGTAAATATCAAAGCCTCTATGTACATAACAGAAAAAAACAAGAATAAACTTCATGCTAAGGTGCCCTATTTTATTTTTTTTTCTTATAAGTTAACAATTACAAAAAATAATCATATCCAATAAATTATTTCGAGCATTTTTATGTTTTTCATTTCTTCCCTCTTACATACCGAAATTAACCCGAAACATGATTTCAAACCGTGGTATGTACCGAGCCGTGAATTTTTTGTACCGTACACCCCTAATATATATATATATATATATATATATATATATATATATATATATATATATATATATATATATATATATATATATATATATCATATAACATAAGTAAGACATGACAAACATAAGATTAACAATGTTTGTGTATATAGAGTATGAGTCGATAAATTGCTGTACTCTTTTCTAATATGCTTCAATCAAGTTTTTGATTTAAGTTAAACCCTCAATTGCACCGTGGTAAAAATACTTGTAAGGCATTCTGGATGAGGTAAATGTCACCAGTGTGGATGTAATTTTACTCATATAACTGAGTAAATTAAAGTCTGAACGGCACACCCCTCAATCCAGTTTTCCTCAGCTGCTTTGGAGCAATACTCGAATAATCCTTAAAATTTGCAAACCATATCTCAAAAAAAAAAATTGTACAAACAACACAATACATTGGATTTCTTGCAAAAGCCTGTACTTTTCTCAAAATCCTTAGTTCAACTCTCAAAAGTAAGTATTTGTGTCAATGAACATGTAATTTCTATCAGAATAAAAAGTCCCTTTGTCATTGTTCACACACAAAATCATCAAAATGTTTAGTCATGTTGTCAGTATGACGCTGCACAGTTTCAGAATTTCTTGATATAATCTATTGTTTGGATCACAGTGATTGAAAATGCACAAAATTAACTTTCTTTTGTTTGGCAGCACAAATTCATTTACAGTTTTTTTCACTTGCTTAGGAGTGTTTCTCAGATCAAAAATGAAAACAACAAGAAATGTTCCTATGATGAGCACAAATGACTAAATGATGTGGAGGTTGAACAAGTTGTTTTGAGAATTTCTGAGAAACACTCCAAATCAACTGAGAAAAACTGTGATACTTTTATAGGTGTCCTAGAAATAGAACAGAGTAAACAATTTAATTAATTTGAACTATAAAAACGCCCCAGTTATATTTTGTTCTGCACTGGCAGCAAGCAAAAGAAACAATTGCAACGTAGAGCTGTTCACTACACCAACCTGGTTAGTTTTTCTATAGTGAAACACTACATAATGTTGCATTTTTCACTAACATTATTGGAAATGACAGGGCTTAAGATGTGGTAGGTCCCTTATGCGATCGATCGATCGATCGATCGGTAGGTAGGTAGGTAGGTAGGTAGGTAGGTAGGTAGGTAGGTAGGTAGGTAGGTAGGTAGGTAGGTAGGTAGGTAGGTAGGTAGGTAGGTAGGTAGGTAGGTAGGTAGGTATTCCAATTCCACATTTTATTCTTCATTTATTTCTATACCCTTGACTATTCTGGGGAAATGATTTACTAGTTTTTGAAGCTTGCTTGAAGAGATTTGTTCTCATTCAGCCACAAAAGCGTTAGTAGAGTGAGGTAAAGTGAGGAGGCCAGTCAGGGGTGCAGTCAGCTTTCCAAATCATCCAAAAGGTGTTCAGTAGACATCTAGCTGGTAAAGTCAAGTGTCCCAATACTTTTGTGCATATACACTTTTATGTTTTATTATGTAACCCAAACTGTGTGACTGATCTGTACAACCCGGACTCAACACACACTCGTACTCACTTCACACATCCATGTCTCAGCACCCCATATATTATATCACTTCATTATACAAACTGTTGACATGCTGTTTTTGGACATCTTTTCAACTGTGACTATTGCTGTTTTGCACAAACCCTTTTTTTTTACTAATTTTACTAATTTTGCTTATTACAAGGTATACTCCTGTACTCAGTTCTCTCATACACACTGCACTGTATGATATATCAGGTTTACTGCCGGCGCTATTTTGTGTCTTATGATGTCTTTGCACTGTCTGTCTTGCACTGATTGCACTGTTTTGCACAAGGACACTTACTAGTCCTTAGTTCTGTGTTTTCTTTTATGTAGCTTTATGTTGTTAAATGTAGCACCAGGGTTCTGGAGGAACGTTGTCTCATTTTACTGTGTACTGCATCGGCTATATATGGTTGAAATGACAATAAATGCTTGTTGACTTGACTTGACTTGAACCAAAAACGTATCACGAGCCTTTCAGTATGATGCAGGACTAGTGTTTGTAGTAAAAGCACTAGATAATAACCCAATGATTGAGCGCTACATACCAAGCGCCAGCATAATCACATTAGTAATGTTTCCAAAACAAAACAAAAAAATTCCAATCTGTTAGTAATTACATTTGCATTACATCCTCAATTGACATTATTATATATGGTCCCATGTGAGAAATCACAGATTGCATGTGTGGGGAGATCGATAGAGCAATAGAACCAATGTCAGGTTTACTTATGAAATACATTAGTATTTTACTGTCATATTACGGCTTGTACATGATCATTTATGCGATTTTTGGTCTCTAAAAGAAGCTGTTACTCTGACCTTGATAAAGCTTTGCAAACTCTTGGCATCCTCTCAAACAGCTTCAAAAGGTAGTCACTTGGGATGCGATTCAAACCGGCTTGATAGAGCTGCTTGTCCTTCACATTACCAGTCCAGAAGCAAATAGGATTAGCGAATCTGTATCCACAGAATTCTATATGCTTGCATGTTCATGGGATTTGATGCTCTCTTATTATTATCTATAGTGAACATTTCATCCAAATGGACAGGTTTGGTGGAGCCACACCACATATATAAGAATGGAATAAAAAAACATAGTTAGATTGTAATGAAAAAGCAATTACCACTATTGAACAATCTAGTATGTTTAAAAAAATTATGTTCCATAGATTTGGTCGTCTTTCAAACAAAAACAAGGCCTATTGGGGCATAATTTATGCTGCCCCATGCTCATTCTATAAACATTTTCAGGCATGACAATTAATGACAGACCTGCCATGGAACAGTTTTTATGGCAAACTGGAATGGTTTAAAATTCCTCTGTGGCTGTCGAGATTTTGTTTAACAGCAATTAATCAGAATTTAATGTGCCTAATAAGTTCCTGCAAACAAAGGCACAGTGCAGGAAGTGTGAGTGTCTATGCACACAACCATTTGTATTGAAAGGTACTGTATATCACTACAACTGGGAGTGGGAAAATTTTGGTGGGGATAATGTCCAGTGTATGATATCCCTTCTTCCCGCAAATAGAAAGTCCCTCTTTTCAATTTGCCATGGCATTTTCAGATAGCTTTTATTTAATTTTGAGATGCATTTGGCTCAGAGATTCTGCTGAAACCTGCCAAACCTGGTGAATCTGATTAGCCCATCTGTGTGTGCCTGACACAGTATGACAATAGTGGCAGAAAACATGCTTACTGTATCAAAGACAGTTAAATAAAACTATCATTATCCATAATTATCTTTTTTTAACTGTAATTGTTTGAAATTTGTTGTTAAAACTGCATACTGAATACATTTCAGCTCTCACCCATATATTACAAACATTTATCTTAATAGACATCAATGTAATTTTTGTTTTAATGTTTTTATTAAGATACCACTACCCCACCAGGATTTCAATTTTTAAGGACACAGTGTGTCACTGTGTCACAAAAATTTCACAACTTATTAAAAAAGTAACTACATTTGCAGATTAACACTGTATAAGGCAGCTGGCTAGTCTTTGCTTCGTGATGTATTATACCATGTTCTGTATAAAACTGTATCTTCAGATCACCTCCTTTATCTAGGCAAAACTTATTCATAAAAGATTTGATTAAAAAAATATGTTTTCAGCCTAAACTTGAATGCTGAGACTGTTGTCTGAGACCCAAACAAGTGGAAGGCTGTACCATAACTGAGGCTTTGTATGACAAAGCTCTGCCTCCTGCTATAGTCTTCACGAATTGACAAATATCAACAAATAGCCTGTACATTTTGATCAAAATCGGTGGCGCACCAACTATTTCACACCTAGGCCTTCATTGGTGTCCTACCTGAGTCGATTAAAACTCTTAATACCATCATGATACCACAGGAGAATTTGCTGCCTCCTTCGAGGCTCCTAGAGTCACCTTAGAGCCCTGCCCCGGCTTTAGGAACACCAGAGGTCAGTCTCAACCGATACAGTGACTTCCTGGCAGCCTGTAAAGATCTGCCAGACGTGTCTCAGTGGGTCCTACCCACTGTAGAGCGAGGCTATTCAATTCATTTCGAGTCTCGTCCGGCCCATTTTAACAGGGTTCTTCCCACTCTGGTGGGGACCGAGCAGTAATAAAGTAAACCGAGCAGAACAAGTAATAAACACTCTCCTGAGGAAGGAGGCCATTAAGGTGGTCCCTCCATCAGAACGAGAGTCCGGGTTCTACAGCCGGTACTTCATAGTTCCCAAAAAGGTGCTGATGCTGACCCTCAAGCAGGTTGTTTTTCAAAATTAGATCCGAGGACTGGTTTGTCATGGTAGATCTAAAAGGATGCGTACTTTCCTGTATCTATCCTTCTCACAGGAAGTTTCTGGGGATCGTTTTTGGGGCTGAAACTTACCAGTATCTGGTTCTTCCATTTGGCCTTGCCCTCTCACTCTGCACCTTCACAAAATGTGTTTGATGCAGCTCTGGTCTTTACGGCATCTGCATCCTCAACTATATCGGCCATTGGTTGATATTAGCTCGATCAGAGCAGTTAGCGGTCCGGCATAGAAATGTTGCTCTCTCTCACATGAAGCTTTTGGGGTTTTGGCTGAACGCCGGAAAGAATGTGCTTCCTTCATTAAATAGAACCACCCATCTCAGCATCATATGGGATTTGAGTACTTTGCAGCTTTCCCCTGCCACAACCCCAACCCACCACCTCCCATCGGGAGGTACAGAAACAAAGGGTCGCATCTCGCACTCCCCCCTGTCAGAGATCTGAGTACTGTCCCTCTGTCCTTCGACCTAGCTGTGCTTAAACACACTGGTCAGTCTGCCGTGATTGGACACTCATTACCAAAGCGTTTCGATACAGCTTGAGTTCCTGAAAGGGAAAATCTTTAGGTTACCTATGTAACCCTAGTTCCCTGAGGGAAGGAGACGCTGTGTTTCTAAGCCACACCGTGCAGTGCTTCCTTCTCCCTAACAGAAGCTGGCGCATGTCTCTCTCCATGTGCATTTTATACTTTCTGGTCGTGATGTCACCCCACCGTTGATGGCCAGCATCCATTTTTTGACTGATTACACACAATATTTCAGAGCATGAACAGAGCATGCGTAACCTAGAGACGTTCTCTGACCATCCAATCAAAAGAAGTGAAAATGCAGACATGATTGGATGCCTCCTAGAAGACCTCAAAGAAATCAAGTTAAAATCTGATTTGTTAAAGCAACAGCTACAAGCAACATGAATTTTAGGCTAAGAAAGGCTAAGGTGTTGACTCTGAAGGCCTTATAGCAGACAGACCCTGGCAACACGGGATGCAATGGCAAAAATCCGAGAGAAAACCGAAAGAAACGCTATGAACTGAAGAGAATAGACTATTGGAAATAATTGAATACATATTCATGGGCTTATCTATATCAAAATGCAAGTCAGCGCTTCTGATAGTGTTAAGATAAGCAGCGAAGGCATTGCTGGCCCTGACGGTCCGCCACTGATCAAAGTAACCAGGGCAGATCATAATCGACCAAAAACTGCCTCTAACAATTTAAAAATAACGTCTAAAGGCAGTCAAATTCGCACAGAAGTTAAATTAGCCTTTCGCCTTCTAACGATATTCTCTCCCAACAGAGTTTTAGACTGATGCTTAGTCTGTGATCTATGAACCAGTATTAGCATGTATATAATGATAGAGACTTCAAAGCCTTTTTGTAAGCTTCAACCTGATGGATAGACATGTTATTCTCTTGCTGTTAAATGTCGCTATGACCCGCTTTGGAGAATTTTACTTGCAGTGGAGAGTTTACTTACATAAAGTATGATTCACTTGTGTTTTACCTGATTTTCTTTCCATTTATTCTTGACTGCAACTTTTGTGATATATATTTTCATATTTAGTCACCATTTGCTGTCATGATGTTCTCCACTCATCCGGGAAAATTTTGGAGTGTAATTGTGAAGATTTGTGCTGATTCAGCCATTTGGATTATAGTAAAATCAGGTACCGATCTAGGGTGAAGAGGCATCGGGTGCTATCAGCGTTCCAATTCATCTCAAATAGTTCAGTAGGGTTCAGGTCAGAACTCTATAGCAGACCACTTAAGATCTTCTTCTCCAACCACAGTTGGAACAGGTTTGGGTGTCCTAATTCAAGTGAAAGGAAAATTCAACCGCATCCAAGGACATTTTATACAACTTTGTGCCTCCAAATTTGTGGTAAAGCTTTGGGAAACAATATTTTTGACTGTATATATCTTAGGACAATTTGTGTACATATTTTTGGTCATGCCACTGTCATTCTGTAAATGTTAATGTTTTTAATTTCCACTGTGAGCAACATGAAGCCAAGTGCTACTGCAGTCAATAAGACACTTTATGAAAACATATGAGCTGAGCCGATGACTTTTATTTCTGGATAGTCATTATAGTGTTATTGTGTCAAACAACAATCCGAGTGGCAGTTGAAATTTATTTCATTGATCTTAGCATGTCTTAGGAAAATGTTTTCCTATCCTTCAGACTTGTCGGTTGCTAATTATTGAAAATGAGATTAGCCTCTAATTACAAAACAGCACAATCTGCAGCAAAGCACCTAAGGATATGTGAAAGCCACAATAAAAATTGATTCCTCATTCGTCCATGTTCATGAGTCGTATCATAGTATTGGACTGTTTCCTTTACAAATCCAATTTTAAAAAGGCAGTTAAATTATCAGGTCTGGACGTTTAGTTGTAATTTATAATTATTACAATGGGCCTTGTTTATCTTTTTTTAGTACAATACGCCAATACAAGGGAAAATATTCTTTTGGATTTTCAAAAGTTTCAGAAGTGTCTTGATTATTGAGCACATACACCAATGAATTCAAGTCAGAGTTCACTCACTGCTGTCTTTATGTGTTGATTCGCATAAAAAAAAGGTGTCCTGTGAAATGAAACCACTAATGTCATTAGGTATTTGTATGTGCACCTATTTGTAATAACAATTACTGAGTAAATTCAATATGAATGCAGATTTCTAAAGTTTAGATGTACCCTAAACTATACAGTCCCATTCAAATAGTAGAATTGAGGTCAGAGCACTATAGCAGGCCACTTTCATTTTCATGCTGGCACAGGTTTGGTCACCTAGTTCAAGTAAAGGGAAAATGTAAAGCTAATTCATTCTATACACTTATGTACCTACAACTTGGTAAAGAGACTGAAATATTCAGCTGTAATACTGGTTCTTATACTGTATATCCTCTCACACCCTGTTTCTCTCTCTTCTTCTTCTTCTTCTTCTTCTTCTTCTTCTTCTTCTTCCAGCTGCTCCCTGTAGGGGTCACCACAGTGGATCATCCGTCTCTATACTACCCTGTCCTCCACATCTGCCTCTTTCAAACCAACTACCTGCATGTCTTCCCTCACCAAATCCATAAACTTCCTTCTTGGCCTTCCTCTTTTTTTTGTGACTGATCTCACACTGTCCTCATACATGTCCTGCACCAACCTCACATACATCTCTGCTACACCTGATTTCCTCATACAATACCACAACTCTTCTCTCGGCACCCTGTCGTACGCTGTCTCTAAATCAACAAACACACAATGCAACTCCTTCTGACCTTTCTTTATACTTTTCCAATAACTTCCTCAAAGCTAATAATGCGTCTGTGGTGCTCTTCCTCAGCATGAAACCTCAAAGACGGTCTTCTTTCAGCCTGGCTTCCACTACTCTTTCCCATAACTTCATGGTGTGACTGATTAACTTTATTCCCCTGTAGTTACTGCAGGTCTGCACATCTCCCCTATTCTTGAAAACCGATACAGCTCCTCATATGCCTTTTCCTTAGCTTTTGCCACATCCCTCGTCACCTGCTGCCGCATCTCCTTGTACTCCTGCCTACTTTTCTAATCTCTATGCCGATCCCAATCCTGTTTCACCAACCTCTTTCTCCTTATTCCACCACCACATCTCTTTGTCTTCCTATTTATTTCCAGATTTTAAACTAAGTACCTTTCTAGTTGTCTCCCTTATCACTTCTGCAGTAGTTGCCCAATCAACCAGCACTTCTTCAGCACCACCGAGCCCCTGTCTGACCCCTTCCCTGAATCTCACATTACAGTCTTCCCCCTTCAGTTTTCAACATCTTATTTTTTTTTTTCAGTCCTCACTCTCCTTCTTTTTTCTTCACCTCCGAAGCCACAGACCACCATCCAATGCTGTCTAGCTACACTGTCTCCTGCCAACAGCTTACAGTCCCCAATCTACTTCAGGTTTCATCTCCTACATAAAATATAGTCCACCTGTGTGCACCTTCCTCCACTCTTATACGTTACCTTATGCTCCTCCTTCTTCATAAAATATATATTCACCACTGCTTTTTCCATCCTTTTGGCAAAATCTACCACCATCCGCCCCCCCACATTCCTTTCCTTAAGGCCATACCTACCCATATCCTCCTCATCACCCTCATCATCCCTTCATCAATTCCCCAATCATCAATCTTTCATTCCTAGGTATAACTTCTACCACTTCACTCCAGAATCTTTCTTTCTCTTTCATCTCACAGCCCATTTATCATCACGCCTTCAACTTTCAGCTTCACGTTTATCACCCAGAAACATCAGAAACTCTCTTCACCTCCACTACATACACATTATACATGCTGTCATACATGCTGTCAGAATCAACGTGTTAAAGCATTAACGCAAAATTATTTTAACAGCACAAATTTTTATTAACGTGTGATTAATGCTAATGTGTGATTAAAGTTTTAATTAAAAATAATTCAATTTAAATCCACCATGATGCACATAAACCGTCCATTCTTACATAACTTAAATCACTATAATTACTTAAAAATATTTACAAGTGTATTTTAATGTCTTATGAACATGTAAACATGCTTGTCTGTTTGAGCAAATAGATCAGTGCAAATAGAGAGAAGTAATGGGAAGCTTTAGTTTTTCTATATTCTTATTTCAATGTGGGTAATAGACATGAACAAGTTCTTTGAGAAGCATCTATGACCTTTGAAACATGTATAGCCTTCATACTCTATGTTGAGAATGGTTTCACTAATAAAAACATACATTTGCATAAAGCATCCATTTGTCCATGCTCATGTTGATTAGAGTAATAAGAACTTGACTAGTATTAATTTAAGGTACATTTAGAGCAGATAAATATGTACAATTAAGTTGCAATTAATCACGAGTTAATTCATGACAATTGTGAGATTGATAATCATAATTAAATATTTAAATCAAATGATATATATATATATATATATATGACAAAGATAAGACTATAATAAAGCAGTGGATATGTAAGATCTGGTCTATTGCTAGGGAAAGGATCATGTCTCTCAATAAGCATCTCAGCTTTAAGCCATGTTGAAAGATTGACCTTTTCCTTGTCTTTGCTTGGGATTTGTTGTGCTTTCTGCTGCAATAAAATGACGTTAGCTGCTCCTAATGAAGAACAGAGGAGCAAAGATGGTGGTCATCATTCAAAGTTACATTCTCTCTCTCTTGTGTTACATGATTTTAATACACAATATAGAAAGCAAATAAATGTCAACATGTACCTGTGCTGCTTCTCTACTAATCATAAATCTGTTGGTTTTAACACCTTGTGCTAGTTTTTTGTATATTTCACATTCTAACGTCATCATGTGCCTCGACCCATTTATCAAAATGACAAAATTACTCATATAAATAAAATAAAATTGTAAAGTAAAAATCATCCATTCATCTTAGTCATTAGGAACCATTTAAAATAGCTGTCTGACTCTGTTTGTGACTGTAACTGAATGTTATTACAATTGCTGTTGTTTATAAGGCAGCACTTTAATATTAAACACGAATTAAACTGACTGGAACTATCTGGTTTGAATATTACTTTCTAGCCAATCAGAATCTAGTATTTAGTATTGGCCATAATAATAAAAATATATATATATATATATTTAAAGAACTCTGAGCTCTCTGATATATGGGAGATACTCCACAATACTAAGTTTAATTGCACTGTCTGTGTGTGAGCCTGAAAAAAAAAAAACACTACAACAAAGCTTGTCTCATGTATCCAATGATTTTGATGTTTAACTGTGAAGTTTGCACTTGTGTTGGTCATGCAACTCAAAGTCAGGGATTCACTAAAATATTTATGCCATCTAGTTTTTGCTATGGTGTGTTTTATCTCAGCAGTGTTAAAGCCGAAGCAGGTTTCCTTTCTCCTCTTATTCAGCAGCAAAAAAAAAACAACGGTTTATTCTGTGGAAAAATAATCAGTGTGGCATGTAGAAATAAAATCATTATAAATATATGGGAAATGATCAAATGATGGAATTTATAAATATATATTTTATGAGCTTATGGGAGCACAAAAACGCTAAAAACAGAATATTGTTTTCCAGAAATTGAAATTTTTTTCAGCCTACATGTGCTTTTTCACGCAGATCATTCTGTTTTTATGAGGTCCATAGATCAGTAAAAATGTCCTTCCTATTTTAAAAAAGGGGCATTGTTCCCAAAAGCTTCGAAACGAAAATATTAATTGTGTAGGGAAATATACATTTTGAAGTGCTCATTCATTCAGATTCTTTATTTTTCATCTTATTGTTATTTTCATTGAGCCTACATTCTAAGCAAAATTGAGGAAGGCATGAAGTCAGAAGGATAACGTTTATTCAGATATAATGTCATGCTTACTCTAGGGTTAAAATATTACCTCAATTTATATAAAACAATAGGATGTAGGTAAATGTTTTACTGTTCTAGCCATATGTAGTTACTCATCATTAAATTCCAGCTTCTAAACTATAAGTAGTTTGAGTAGCTACGCATGTGGGAGCTGAGTGTTCATTACTGTGGTGCAATAATCGGACGCCCCTTCTTTCAAAAGCCGTGATAATCGTGATTGATTCAGCAGACCTAAAGCAATCACGCCCTCGAAAATTTGTTTATTCATTTGGCAGCTGCTTTCACCCAAAGGGATCTGCATGTAAGGCAGAATCCAAACCAAGCACAGAGCTGAAACTGTTGAAAGTTAAACTCTGAGCTTATAATCAGTTTTTTTTTTTCCACAGTATCAGTATCCGAATCATTAGCAATAAGTTTAAACACCGTTTTTAAACCTGATGGCCAAGCAAGCTGGCTCACATTATCTGATCCATGCAAAATTTCTAGCTTAATATCTGACCATTTTGTCTTTTCCAAGAACCAAATCTTATTTGGTTGAAATGTGACAATTGTTCACGGATAAATATTAAACATAACAGCTTTATATTCCCGATCATTAAACAGTTTAACGTTACACACTATTATTTAATTGATTTTGCTCGCAGTGCATCTGGAAAGTATTCACAACGCTTTACTTTCCCCCCCTTTTCTTATGTTACAGCCTTATTCCAAAAGGTATCAAATTCATTATTTTTGTAAAAAATCTACAAAAAAATACACCATAATGACAATATAAAAGAAGTTTGTTTCAAATCTTAGCAAATTTCTACAAATAAAAATAAAATAAAAATCACATGTACATAAGTGTTCACAGCCTTTGCCATGACACTCAAAATTGAGCTCAGGTGCATCCTGTTTCCACTGATCATCCTTAAGATGTTTCTACAACTTGATTGGAGTCCACCTGTGGTAAATTCAGTTGATTGGACATGATTTGAAGGCACACACCTGTCTTTCTAATGTCCCACATTTAACAGTGTATGTTAGAGCACAAACCAAGCCATGAAGTCCATGGAATTGCCTGTAGACCTCCGAGACAGGATTGTATCAAGTCACAGATATGGGGAAGCATACAGACAAATTTCTGCAGCATTGAAGGTCCTAATGATCACAGTGGCCTGCATTATTTTTAAATGGAAAAAGTTCCATCAGGACTCTTTCTAGAGTTGGCTATCCGGCCAAACTGAGCAATCGGGGGAGAAGGGCCTTAGTCAGGGAGGCGACCAAGAACCCGATTGTTACTCTGAAAGAGCTTCAGCATTTCTCTGTGGAGTGAGGAGAACCTTCCATAAGAAAAAACATCTCTGCACCACTCCACCAATCTGAGGCAATCCAAGGCACCTGGAGGACTTTCTGACCATGAGACACAAAGATTGAACTATTCTGCCTGAATGCCAAGCATCACGTCTGGAAGGAACCAGGCACCGTTCTCACCTGGCCAATACCATCTCTACAGTAAAGCATGGTGGTTGCAGCATCATGCTGTGGGGATGTTTTTTAGTGGCAGGAACTAGGAGACTATTCAGGATCGATGGAAAGTGACATCCTTGTGATATGTGGTTCTTTTCCCAAACAGTTACCACAAACTTAAAGTCAAGCAATTGTATAGGATGTTTTTGAATGTGGTAGTAGTCAATTTGATCTCACCTTGATATAGGAGACATAAACCTTTTCTAGCATGATGATGCCTCTGTGCACATTCCAAGCACCATGAAGATATAGTGTACATGGCTTGGAGTAGAAGATCTTGAGGAGCCTGCAATAAAGCTCTGACCTTAACACTTTTTAACACCTCTGTTATGAAATGGAATGCTGACTGCACCCCAGGCCTCCTCACCCTATATCAGTATCTGGCTTTACTAAAACCCTTTGGGGCTAAATAAGCACAAATCTTAACAAGCACACCTCAGAAAGACCATCAAGAAGAACTTCTTCCCAGAAGAATGGCAATAAGTATAACAGTAATTATTTTTTTTTTTACTTTCAAAAAGCACATACAAATCTTATGGTCAGGTGCACACAAACATTTGTCTATATAGCATATCAACTTTTCAATGTGCATTAGCATTTTTATTCAGCTGCTGTAATCATGAACTGGCTACAAGACATTGTGTCTCTTCCATGTTCAATTATTTTCAGCGTATGTCCTGATCCAAACCTTGGGTGTGAAGAGAGCCATGGCAAATGCTACTATCTGACTGACCTCAGAGCAATGATATTTGCTTCTCATTTGCATAAAGTTAAGAAGTTTTAAACTTTTTTAATTTCTCATTACCATCAGTCTCACAGTCCTCAGCATAGGATAAGGGGAAATGAAAATGGAGCAATGAGAACTTCAGTGATAATTAATTAATAATTGGGTTGATTGTTTACCGTTAACACATCCTGGGGTATTTTAGGGAGTTCTAACACTGTTCTCTGGCAGCTGTACGATTTGAACTTAGAACTTTTGTTCACTAACTCTGAATCCTAGAAAAACATCAATGTAAAGGACATAGAAATTGATAAATAAATGCAGAACTTTTAAATTAGAAAGAAACAAAAAAAGTGAAACACCTTTATTTAGCGCAATGAAATCGCAATGCACCTAAATGGGTCAGTGAGCACACATCAGCAGTTCAATAGACTCAATAGGCTTATATCTGTTCTTTTTTCTAAATCATTGGTCACTCAAAAGAGGTCATGAATGTTTTCAGGAAATGTACAGTGCATCCGGAAAACAAAAGTGAAACGCTGTAAACACTTTCCAGATGCACTGTATTATGTGGAGTAGTGAACGAGAGTACACACATGTATCGGGTCTCGCTATCGATGAGCTGCCACTAATCCCAAATAGAAACAACGGATATTTTGATGGTGCATGTATGTCCTTGTCAAACAACCTAACATTTTAAGTATAACATCAACCCAGAAGGTGACATTGCTGTTCATTTGCCAAAACAGAGAGCAGCTTAAAACTCACCAACCACAAATCACAACAGTGCAACACTGCCGACAAACATGGCTTTCAATTCACAACAAACCTGAGGAAGATTAAGTATTCACTTGAAAGTGAGTAAGTAGATAATAAGCTATAAAAATATATGTATAATGTTTTTCAACTCATTTTAACATGACAAATTTAACATTGACACATTATGGTTGAAAGGTGAACCACTGTCATTTTAATGACAATACATGTGTAGTTTGGTCAGCATTCAGATGAGGGTAAACTACTGTATCTGTCTGGAGTTGTCTTAAATAATATAAAACATCACCCAAAACCTTAACATTAACTTTAGATATTTTACACAATGTTATGAAGCTATGTGTATTATCCTTTGGAGGGCAGACAGTCTGTAATGTCGCCAAAGATGCCTAATGAAGCTGGGAGATTATCCAAGAAAACTGAAACATGGAAGATTGACAAAGTAATTTTGTGCATTTCAATTTTTTTGCTGTTTTTGGTGTTGAAATGAGCAACAGATTATTTTTTGTAGAAAATATTTCTAAACGCGTTCTTGTCTTGTTTCGGGTGTTTCTTTCTTTATGAAAAGACATTTTACGTTTTTTTTATCTGTTTCTTCTTTCTTTGTTTCTGTTCCATATCAAGTGGTTTATAGAACAGTAAGATTGATCGTACTGTTAAATTTTCGGGTGCAGAACTTCCATATTATTATCGGCTGCAAATCATTAAACAAGCAAGCCATGCTGTTCCTAATTTGCACTAAACATCTGTCCACATGTGCATGCTAAAAACATGCAGAGTGTCAAGGGGATGCAGTTATCAAATAAATGAGTGGCTTGCAAACTTTGTACAAGCAGCAAATGTGTGTGTAGTGCAATATGTTCAAAGCTGAAATGTGATCGAAGGAAAAATAAAACCCTTTATGCACTTATATCACTGCCTGTGTACAATCTTGTTGTAGTATAATATACAGTCAAATCACTGCTTATGTTAGCTGGCTGTCTATCCTTGGCTAACCTGACTGGATTTGTGAGCCATATTTGTCAAAATATTGATTTTTTTAGATGGTCATAAGTTCCTAAAAACTAGCCAGTGATCATTGATTAATTGACAGTTATCTGACAAAAGAATAAGACTTTTGCTGAAAATGTTACATCCATAAACATCCCTAATTCCCACTGCTAATACTGACTAGCTGACTAATATCAGCTATGTTGGCAGTATAAAGGTGTCTGCCACATGCCATAAACATAAATGATTTGTAAGACATCAGTCTTAAATTGTCATGATTTACAAAATTAGCTAGCTAGCACTGGCCAAACTGACAGAACTTCTGAGTCATAATACTATATGAAAATGAAAGACTTTGTTAGTCTTAAATATTCATGAGTTTTACTTTTAAGATTAGTTACAGTAGCTAAGTTAGCTTTTTTTTTTAAGTTACAGTAGCTAAGTTAGCTTTTTAAGTCGTGTCCATAAATGTTTACTGCTAACCTTTGCTAGCTGGCAAACAGTAGCTAGGTATAGATAAAGAGCGATAAAGGTTTACATTTTTCACTAATTATTCATAATATTTTATTATTGTTTATAATTTTCATTACTAACATTACCATGGCAACAGAATTGGCTAGAATAAAGACATTTTTTTCATTATATAATAAATCTGTCATTTTCCCTACTAACATATTTAAGGATCTCACAAAAGTGAGTACACCCCTCACATTTCAGAAACCATTATATTATGGTTGTCCCTTCTCAATGGACAATACTATAAAAATGAAACTTTAATATATTTTAGAGTAGTCAATGTGTCGCTTGTAAGGCTATATAGATTTACTGTCCTCTGAAAAAAACTCAACATACAGCCATTATTGTCAAACATACATTGTGATTGCACCCTAAGTGTAACCATACAAACCCACATGTTCTATTCATCATGTTCATGTTTTTGTCTGCTTGACAGGACCATAAAAATATTTGTATTTTGTATTAGAGCAGTTAAAATTTGGTGCTTTGAATACAATTCTCTCATACTGACAGAGGGTCTACTCGTCAGTGCTCAGACCATACACCGCACACTGCAACAAGTCGGTTTGCATGGCCATCGTCCCAGAAGGTGGCCTGTTATGAAGTTGCTGAAAACAACCTGTCCAAATGGATGAATTACTGGAACTATGTCCTGTGGTCTGAGGAGAATAAAATAAACCTTTTTGCCTCAGATGATTTCCAGCATGTGTGGCGAATCCCTGGTGAAGAGTACCAAGAAAATTGTGTCTTGCCTACAGTCAAACATGGTGGTGGCAGCATCATGTTCTGGGGTTGCATGAGTGCTGCTGGTACTGGGGAGCTGCGGTTCGTAGAGGTAAACATAGATTTCAACATGTACTGTGACATTCTAAAGCAGAATATGATGCCCTCACTTCAGAAACTGAGTCAAACAGCAGTTTTCCAACATAATAACGACCCAAAACTGCTTTGCTAAAGGTGAAGATGGTGGAGTGGCCAAGTATGTCACCAGAACTGAACCCTATTGAGCAGATCCATAATGTAATTATAGAGAAGTTTAAGAAGATCCCTGCAAGAACCTGTGCAGTGCTGGTGAATTCCATGCTTCGGAGGATTAAGGCAGTTCTATATAACAATGCTCACACAAAATATTGACACTTTAGACACAGTTTAGACATGTTCAGTACACTTAGGGTGTACTTACCTTTGTTGCCAGTTATTTAAACAATAATGGCTGTCTGTTGAGTTATTTTTAGAGTACAGTAAATCTGTGCTGATATACAAGCTGCACATTGACTACTCTAAAGTATGTCCGATTTTTATTTCTATATTAAAAACATAAAAAAATACATACAACTTGAGAACATATAATGGTTGCTAAAAAAAATGAGAGATGTACTCACTTTTGAGAGATATTGTATGAGGCATGTCCTTATGATTTTCAAGTCTAGAGACGGACCTCCTCAAATCTGTCCACCATTTCACACCTTCTCCACCCGTGTCAAAGTTCTCTACCTGTCATTACTTCTTAAAACCACTAAGTGCACTTGGCTTGTAAACATGTGCACCTTTCCCAAGGAGACTGATAACATTTTTAGTAACAGCCTGACTCTAAGTGGGGAATTTTGTTTTACAGGGCCTTGTGTGCTGAGCTAAGCGCTTCTGAGCAAAGCATCATGGGAGCTGACACCTTGCCGAGCCCGAGATGAAATTCTGTGCTCCTCACTGAGGGGGGTGCGATCGGTGTGGTTTTTTTTTTTTTATCTCGCTCAGCAAAAACTTTGTTTCATGAACACAAACGAAACTAAGCCCTCTGCCTTTAATAATATTTCGAGATAAACGCATCTCTTTCTTGGGAAATTAAACTCAGCTTGCAAACCTGGCAGAATCTTCTAAACTGAATTATGAAGCAATTTGGCGTTTCTTGTGGGTTTTTTTTTTTTTTTTTTTGTCCTGTTTTTTTTGTTTTTTTTTTCCTATCCAATAAATATGAAGCTCTGCTATAAACGTATACTGACTGCAGGGGCATGAATGATCAAGGTTCACATGAGAACAGCCAGATGAGACTTTTGCTGTTGGGCTTCCTCTCCCATGAAAATTGCTTAGTCCAGAAAAGACCTGCACCGATATCCCGTGGTGGGTCGAAAATATGATGACTGTTCAGGAGCAAATCTGGGATGCTGACTTTGTAACCTGGGGGAAAAAAAGGACAGAATTGTCAAGGGAAGAAACTGTGGGGGGAAATCGGCTTCATAATGAGCACAAATATTGCGCTCATTCATCACTCGGCACTCTTGAAAGTGCAATTACTCCCTAATCACTTGATCCCGTTAACTTTGTCAATAAGTGTCATTTCGGATCTATCCAAACACAATTGAAATTTGGGAGTCAAGAAATGGTTTCGAGCTGTTGTAATAGTCTTTCAGGTCGATTTGAAGGGAAAATGCTCCCCATTCGTTGTTTTTTTTTTCACCTTTAGTGCCCAATATATTCTGATTTCACGGTATGACCCAAATCCAGATCATAAACAGAGGACAACTACACTCTTTTTTTTTTTTTTAAACTCATTTATATAATTTTCTTCTCACCTAAATAAAATTTTCAGCCTTTGTTTTGTAGCTATGAGGTGAATGTGAGTAGCAGAAAATATAAATCCTCATTAAATCACCTGATTCAGTTGTCACAAATATTTGCTGAAATGTTTTTCGACTCTAAAAAAAACAAAAATACTAGAGCAAAATACAACAAATGTGAAATCACTACAGTATAATAAACGGCATATCAGCATTACCTCAAAACAGTAATCCTAGGTCCTTATTAAAGAGCAAATGTTTGTGACTGATTGCGATTGAATGCGTAAAAAAGTGGAAAGTGGAAAAAAGAGAAAGTGAATTTTACTCGTCACATATACAGTAAAAATATGAAAAAAAATTTCTTCTCATATTCCAGCTTGTTAGGAAACTGGAAGGGAGTGCAGGGTCAGCCAAGAACCAGCACCCCTGAAGAAGAGAGGGTTAGGGGTCATGCTCAAGGGCCCAACAGTAACAGCTGGGCAGTACTAGAGCTGAAACCCTGATCATCCGAATAAGGAAATTTGAGCCTACTTTTATTCATGTACAATTTTTATTATTGTAAAGATATTCATATTATATTCATTTATATACTGTATGCTAAATCCATGGGTATGTCAGTAATATGAATAAGGCAAATAAACGATCACGTCTCACTGCAACATGGCTGACATTTCATTTGTTTTCTATTTCCTTGTGTTTATCGTATGTCTTGTCCAATCAGCACTGAGTTTGTGATGTTTAATAAGGACCTTCCCTATCTGGTTTTACTCAGTCACAGTTTTTTTCTGATTTTGTTGTGTTGTTATTGTGCTTCCGAGTACGCAATTGTGCAATATGCACAACACAAGATTTTCAGAGGATAAAATTATATTGTGAACAGACAGGGTGTTTTTTATGTCAGGACCATAAGAAAATACTTTTGCTATGGCTAGCTGACAAGAACATAAAGTTATGATTGCAAGAAAACACAAAAGAAGAAAGACATAATAATGTGTGGCGTTTTAGGGCTTTATATATTTATTTTAGGGTTTTTTAGGGGTTTATTAAATTTCTACTTAGGTCCCCTGGTGGTCTAGTGATTAGGATACGGCGCTCTCAACGCTGCGGCCTGGGTTCGATCCCCGGTCAGGGAACCAACCCCAGCCACTCTTAGTGCCGGTCTCAAGCCCGGATAAAAACATGCCAAATCAAACATGCGGATGATCCGCTGTGGGGACCCCTAACGGGAGAAGCTGAAAGAAAGTTTTTATTAATTGTGTACTTATAAATTGTAAACATATATACAGAACCCTCCTTACATTTCAGCAGACATTTCAATATACAGTACGTTCTAAAGGGAAAAGTGAGCACTATTGTTATCCTGCACTGCCTTAATCCTCCGGGGCATGGAATTCACCAGAGCTGCACAGGTTGTTGTTGAGATCTGTTTCCACTCCTTTATAATGAGTTCACGTTTCTATAGGAAGGGCTTCATGTCCTGCTTCAGAATTTCACAGTACATGTTGGAATCCATGCTTGCATCAATAAACCACAGCCCCCCAGTACCAGCAGCACTCATGCAGCCCCAGACCATGATGCTGCCACCACCATGCTTGACTGTAGGCAAGACACAATTTTTGTTCTACTCCTAAGCAGGACTGCGTCGCCAAACATGCTGGACACCATCTGAACCAAACAAATTTCTTGGTCTCATCAGACCACAGGACATAGTTCCTGTAATTCACGCTCTTGGACAGGTTGTCTTCAGCAAACTGTTTGCCGTCTTTCTTTGTTAGCCAGCTTCCCTCTGGGACGACGCCCATGCTTCTGAGTGGAACCCATCTTCTAAAACCTTTGTATGACCATAACCACTGTATTGTAACTCATGTTCAGGGTGTTACCGATATTATAGCCTAGGCAAACTATATATATATTAGCCACATGACCAAAGAGGCTCCTGCTGGAAACCAATTGTGCCCTAATCAGCTCATGTGAATTGGATTTCCCACCTTGCTGTTTTATATAGATCATGCTGTCTATGACATCATCAAATCCATTATTGTTAGACATTGATGAGATGAAAGAAAATATTTTTAACTGAACTGAACTGAAATCATGTAAAGAAACCAGACCTGGTGAACAGTGCACCATCGCAGAGTAAAAGAAAAAAACTGTTCCCTTTTTGCAGGAATTATCTGTTTGCCTTCCATGCTGAAGTGTGTGGTCGTGCACCGTACTACCAGGAGGTTTTGTGTTATTACGGCGAATCGATAGGGGCCGTGAGTCACTTCCGTATGGCGCGCCGCAGTTCGTTTGGAATTATATTACGGGCAAGGGGAGGGAGACTCCGGGTGATGAAGAGTATCAATCATCCTGTCTCACCCGTGAAGTTGTTTTGCGGGTTAGCCGGGATCGACAATAATGAAAGTTCACTTGTTTTCGCACACAAAGGAGTTGTGGGTAAATTTAGATTGTGGAGAATGCAGCTGTGTGCAGCTGTGTGATTGAGAAGGGGAGACGGAGAGTTAGAGAAGGATGAGAAGGAGGAGGAATGGGAACTGTAAATAAAAGACAAATGCATGGGTGTCAAGCTTATAGCCTTTTAATGTTATGATTTAGTGAAAAATTTGCATATGAACTGTATTTTATCTTCATGTTGGATAACAGTGATGATCTCTATTTGTCACAAAGTGCTATGAATGGTTAGGTTAGTTATGAAAGGTTATGAATCTTTCAATTGTATTTAATCCATTTTATAACTATTCTATTGTCTTACACTGAATAATGTTATGTAATTATAATTGTAACTGCCCTTTATACTGAATAGTTACTTATTAATTTATGTACTCATTCATTTATTTTCCTTCCCCTTTTCCTGGTAGGTCTTGTAGTGGTAACAAATACCATTTCCTCTTCAGGAATTTCCAAACGTTCCCCATGCCAACTGTGAGATATAATCTCTCCAGTGGATTTAGTCAGTTCAGTTGATACAGCTCTAGTGGAATCCAAACAGAGAGTATATTCGCCCACCACAGCTGCCAATGTCACATTGAAGTAGCAGCAGATCTACTCCAAGGGTATCTCTAGGGGGGTATTGTATTTTCCAGCTGTTTGCCCTATTGTGGAGAGTAAGCCCAGTAAAAATGGAATGGAACATCATTCATTAGCAACGTGGTGGCTCAGTGGTTAAGGCTCTGGGTTACTGATCGGAAGGTCAAGGTTTCAAGTCCTGGTATCGCCAAGCTGCCACTCTTGGTGCCCTTGAGCTAGTCCCTTATCTCTCTGTGTTCCAGGGTGCTGTAACGTTTGACCCTAACATCGATTAAGTATGTGAAGAAAGAATTTCACTGTGCTGTAAAGTACATATGACAAGTATAAAGCACCCACCCCATTCCTGCTGTCTGTACTTGTATCTTTTTGGTCACTACCCTCAACCAGTGTGCAGAGGTGAGGATTTGGACATAAATTGAACTGCATCTTCATCCACAGTTTAGCTATTGCAAGCTGGCCCAATCGGTTTGTCAATTCCACGGTATTTTGCCATCATTAAAGATGATGGAGGACCATGGCCTCAGACTAAGAGATCTTATTTTTCAGAAAGTCAAAGCTTTACTTCTAATAATGCCAAAAGAAAATCATTTGCAAATAAGAGTTGTTACTTCCAGTCCTTCCACATTTAACACCATCTTAAGATGCAGCTTGATATACTGTCAATCTCTAAACTCTGACTAGCATTAAACACACAACCCCAGGGTTGTACAGTGCCCTCAGCATCACAACTAATTCTCCCGCACCTCCGCAGCCTTGTCACTATGAAAGTTCCTACATTTTTAAAGGTTTAATATCATTTCAAAGGAGATTTTTGGGATCATCTGTGGTCTGCTTGAGTGTTGTTGCCCCTCATAATAACCATATATACTTCATATTATGTTAAAATTGTTGTATCTTTCAAATTCACAGAGTTGTGGTCATGCTGGTTCACTGATCAAAAATACAGACTTAAAACATCACATTGAATTTCTTAATGCAAGTTCTCCCAGGGCTTGCACCTCAGCAAATTGAAATGACCGAAGACTGTATTGTAAGAAGCTCAAGGACACTCTCTTAATATCGTCTTTTCTAGGAAAAAAAAAGACAAACAAACAAACATAAAAGTGCAGTAAAAAAAAATATATACTACCGTAATTTCCGGACTATTAAGCGCACCCAAATATAAGCCGCACCCACTGAATTTTACAAAGATTTTTATTTTAAACATAAATATGCCGCACCTGTCTATAAGCCGCATTGTCTACATTGAAACGGCTTATAGTCCGGAAAATACGGTATTCAACTTAAGTTTATCGTTTGAAGAACTTATAGTTTCTGATTATAACTAATAAATTATAATGAAGCAATGGGGTGGTGCACAATGAGTGTTCTCTGTAAAACCTTTTACAAGAATAGTGATAGTGTAAGTGCTGCACAAAGGGAACTCCGGCATCATTAACAGTTGGGAAGTCATGATTGTGTTCCGTCTGCTAATTTTGAAGAAATGGGTTCAGCTTTAAAAAAGAATTCATCAGGTGGAGATGGAACGACCCGCACACCAGAAAGTATTAAGGCTTTTTGAGCTGCGATTGTGAGGAGCCCTCGCTACTCCATTCAACAACACCCATCATCACTGTGTTGGTTCGACAGTGACGTCCCAGGGTCACCAACTCCTAGATAAAATATTTCCTGTTTCCCTGCACCACCCTGACCAAACAAAGTGAGACACCTGTCATTAAAAAACGATTTTTTTTTTTTACCCCAACCTGTTACTTCAATGTCTGGGTCAATGTCTAGCTTTCTATTTTTCACATAAAGCATTTCAATTTCCTTTTCTATTTCATAGTATTATATGATGCAGTTGAAAGTAATGTAAGATGGGCTCGGGATTTTAAAATTCGAAAAAATAAATGTAAAAATAAAATAAATAGTTACAGTTTATATGAAAAAATCTAAACAAAAAACACTAGAGCATTAGAACACAATCTTTCTGATCACTCCAGAGGGGTTATAGTGCCCTCTGCTATGTTCTTCATTATTCCCCATTGTTCAGCATTGTTCAGAAAAATATTTTCCTATTGTCTGACATTCAGTGCACTAGCACATATGGTAACAACTAACTTTTCCTCCATCGAAAGGGAAGTAATCACTCTCTCTTTCTCACTAGAAGAGGAGATTTTATAGTATCACCACTAAACTGCTGAAGTGAAGGAATTGTCTGTCAGTATGTTAGGATAGATTGTGATATAAAGTGCTAAGTAGGATTGATTGAACCCAGGTGTCCCAAAAGCCACAATCGTTGTGATGGACGAGCATCTTGATGCTTCAAGAGGGAAGTTTTTGATATTTTGATTCACAGCTGACATGTTACTTTCTAAAAAAGGGGGGAGGGGCAAAACTGGACCTTTGAGAAGGTCACGAAAGTCAGCTCCAATTCATAAACAATCCAAAAGCCTGAGCATATGAAAAAGAACAAGGAGCAATATAGAAAATTTTATTTCTCGAACAACTTGCCGTCATTTTTTACTTATATAAGTCTGGTACATTCTGGTCTTATTTTCTGACAGCAGTAGGGACAACAGGGGAAGTACATACTGTGTTAGGATAAGTGCTCATTCATATCATAAAATGATGATATTTGAATTTAACATGGTTTGTGCACTTTACCCACCACTGTTTTCAACATTCTGAAAATTGTTAAGCTCTTGACCTGTATCTGCAGAACGTTATGCATTATGCTGCAGCTACATGATGTTCAGGTGTATAGTTGTTCTTAATAAAGTGATACTGTATAATCAATGGTTATTCCAACTGGTTCAGCAGCTGTCTGTCAGGTCTGAGTATATACATTTTAATAACGTATAAAGACAATAAATTAAATGTTTTATTTAAAAAAAAAAAAAGGTTAAGACAGATTTTCTTTCATTGTATAAAATTTTTTTAAATGCTCATTATTTTTTAGCATTTTTTTTCTTTTTCATATATCTTTTATATGTGCATGTATGTGGGGGAGTGTAGGGGTGTAACCATGCAAAAGAAGCATATAGCTTCACACCAGGGATTAAACAGGACAATAATTCACATTGGGAGTCTAGCAAACACAGAACACACACATACTGTATAATGACAAATATTGTTTTTAACCAGTGGTATTATAGTATTTTTTTTATGAATTTATTTATTAATTTATTATTATTATTTTATTATTATTATTATTATTATTATTATTATTATTATTATTATTATTATTATTATTTCTTTTTCTTTTTTTTTTGGGGGGGGGGTTGTAACAAAGAAATGTTAGATGTGTATATTGAGTATTAAGAACATACTGTCACTGTATCAAGAACATACTGTGTGTGTGTGTGTGTGTGTGTGTGTGTGTGTATGTGTGTGCATTCATAAAACTAAATTACTAGGTTTAATGATAATATATTTAGTTTATTGCAAAACCAGATAGATAAATTTATTGAGATACACTATATTGTCAAAGTATTGAGACACCTGACTTTTCCAGCCATATGTGTATCTTCCCTATACCACAAATTTGGAGGGAGACAATTTTATAGGATGTCTTTGAAATCGGTAGCATTATATTTTCCAGCATGTCAACGTCCCTGTGCACAAAGTTAAATCCATAAAAAATATCCTTTACATAGTTTGGAGTAAAAGATCTTTTGTAGCCTGCTATAGAGCTTTGACCTCAATGCTATTGAAGACCTTTGGGATGATTGTGAATGCTGACTGCCCCCCTTACCTCACCTACCTGACTTTAATAACACCCTTGTGGCTGAATGATCACAAATCTCCACAAACACACTCCAATATCTAATGGAACATCTTTGCAGAAGAGTGGAGGTTATAACAGCAAATGTGGAATAAGATGCTCCAAAAGAACATGCAAATCTTTTGTCATCTGTCCATATACTGTATTATTGTTTGTTACTTTAACTCCTACTTTATTCTTATAAATGTGCATTTTGTATTTTAAGTATGCTGCAGAAATAATCTACTTTTGTTCTTATCATATGCTATTTTATCTTGTCCTACCTTGTAGACAAATCGACTCAATATCTTGTTAAAAATTCCAAAATTGTCTTCACACCTAATCAAATGAAGCTTAACTGTGCTCATACAGTGGGACAGAAGGTCACCAGTTTATCATAAGCTCAGGTTGTTGTCTGTGTTCTGGTGCCTATAAAATGTTGTTTTTGGTTACTGAACAATTCCATTTGAGGCATCCCTAACGTTCATTACTGTTTCAGTGATTGGTAGTTATAAGGTTATAAGGTTCCAGCCCTTAGCAAGACCTCCCAATCAGCATAGAGACCCTGGCTAATGGACATTACAATGTTTTTGTTTGTTTGTTTGTTTTATGCAAAACTCTTAAAGAAGGAATTATTAAACTAATACTTCAATATGTTAAATATTTTTTAATATGTTGACTCTTATTGTAGCTAGCTACTGATATGATACACAAGGTTTAGGTCAAATATTGACATTATCACCATTATTTTCTATCTACTAATCACAATTGTGCCAATCAATCACTCTCACTATTGTTCCCATTAGCCAATCATCATGATTGGTTATTAGGATCACTAATGATTAGTAATTAACCATTCAGAAACATTAGTAATCACTGATCACTCTTATCCCCAATGACCAATCATCAATCACCACTGTACCCAACATCTAATCATTGATTACCATTGTTCCCAACATTTAATCATTGATCACCACTGTTCCCAACATCTAATCATTGATTTCCATTGTTCCCAACATCTAATCATTGATCACCACTGATCCCAACATCTAATCATTGATTTCCATTGTTCCCAACATCTAATCATTGATCACCATTGTTCCCAACATCTAATCATTGATTTCCATTGTTCCCAACATCTAATCATTGATTACCATTGTTCCCAACATCTAATCATTTATTACCATTGTTCCCAACATCTAATCATTGATTACCATTGTTTCCAACATCTAATCATTGATTACCACTGTTCCCAACATCTAATCATTGATTACCATTGTTCCCAACATCTAATCATTGATTACCATTGTTCCCAACATCTAATCATTTATTACCATTGTTCCCAACATCTAATCATTGATTACCATTGTTTCCAACATCTAATCATTGATCACCACTGTTCCCAACATCTAATCATTGATTACCACTGTTTCCAACATCTAATCATTGATTACCATTGTTCCTAACATCTAATCATTGATCACCATTGTTCACAACAGGAACTATTAATCACCATTGTTCCCAATACCTAATCATTGATTAACATTGTTCTTAACAACCAGTCACAGTTTTCCAACAAATAAACAAAACAAAAAAAACACCCTGGTGCTACAAAATTGTTCCCTGCTAACCAATCACTAATCACTGTTTCCCAACAAAGAATCATTAATCACTATTGTTTTCAATGACTAATCACTGATCTACATTTTTCCAAATGACTGGTCATTAGCATCAATGGTGATCAGTAATTAGCCATTCAGACACATTAATAGTCACTGATCACCATTATTTGCAATGACCAATCATCGATTACCACTGTTCCCAACATCTAATCAATGACCACAATTGTTCCCAGCATCAATTACCGTTTACCATTGTTTTATATAGATAGATAGATAGATAGATAGATAGATAGATAGATAGATAGATAGATAGATAGATAGATAGATAGATAGATAGATAGATAGATAGAGAGAGAGAGAGAGAGAGAGAGAGAGAGAGAGAATGCCCCACAGGTGCTCAATAGGATTCAGGTCTGGATACATACTTGGCCACTTCATCACTTTCACCTTCAGCAAGGCAGTTGTCATCTTGGTGGTGTGTCATGACTTTGTCCACTGTTATACCCATCTTAAACCCTCGGCCATCTTTGTGGAGAGCAACAATTCAAATTCTCAAATACTCAGAAAGTTCTTTACCATGAGGTGCCATGTTGAACATCCAGTTGTCAGTATGAGAGAATTGTACTCAAAGCTTTAAATTTTAACTGCTCTTACACAAGATATCTAAATTTGTATGGTCCTGCCGAGCAGACTAACACATGAACATCAATAGGGCATGTGGCTTTGCACGGTTACCTGACATGTTGCCAGTTATTCAGGTTATGTTAAGTAATTTTCAGAGGACAGTAAATCTATATTGCTGTACAAGCTGCAGCCACCATTGTTCCTAGTATCTAATCAATCAAGAAATTCTTCACCCTTACTGTAACATATCTTGACATGCAAACGATCATGATGATATAATGCATCTGCAAATAAGTTTATAATGTCATCTGGCAGTCCCTAACCATTTTTTAAATACACGGCAGCTACTTTCCCCTGAACAGATTTTGGCAACTCTGAGGTCACCACTGTGCGCAATGTAACTATATGATATAACAAGCAAGGCGTGTGTGAGGCAGGCAGAACAAACTGAAAACTGGCTGAGCTGCAAGATGAGAACCAAACCCTGTGGAGCTGAGTTTAGAAGAGAAGCAGACGCTGAGCTCAGGGAATGAGCAAAAGCACTTGAAATACAAAAAAAGCAAGTACATTGTCATTATCAAAAAATTTCACCTGGGGCACCATATATCCTAGGATCAATACTGGTCACAGTTAGTGTTATACAAATATAATAAAAAAATAATATTTAGATATTTGTAAAAGATAAATACATGGGTACTTTACTGAATATAAATATACAACAATCTATCTTCATGAAACACTTGCAGTGATGAATATGAGGAAACATTTCCCCCGATTTGATTAAAAGGTTACTGCGTGAGTGACCAAGTGGCTTTGGAACTAAAACATTTGCATTTTGAGTGAAAGTGACACAGACACAAGTATGCCCTGGCCAGAAGAGACATTATTAGGTTCATAATAATACACCAGATTACTTTAATATCAAGAGACATTTCAGTATGGGTATTGAAAAGTGTGATTATCAAATGGCATATTTATAACGGTTCTCCTTGGAAAGTGTCTCCTGCAGATTTCCCAGTGGCCACTGCAGGATCAAGAGGTGCCTGAGCACGAATACATTAAATCAATCGATTTCTTTCATGTATTTATTCTGACTCGGAAGCTCAGCATCCTGTAAAAATCAGTTTTTCTTTTTATTTTATCTTTACTTTATATATGTAGTATAAGACCTATGGAAGGACAACAATAGTACAGTATAAGGTCTGTTCTCAGAATGATTTAGAATTTTGCATAGGGAACAAACTGGTGTTGAATTGTATGTAAAGATCAAGCAAAACTATACAATTGACAGTCATTTTTTTAATCTAAATATTTGCTCAGCTTTGAGACTGATTATGAACTAATAGAGCAATCCAGAGTGATCAAAGCCCATAATGATCACATTGCAATTACATTGTAAATTGGTAAGATTTGAAAGGGGGAATAATTTACAGGTGCATTTAACAGAAAAATATTGACATTCCTGACTGTTTTCTTCCATTTCTGCTTATTTATTTCCTGTCCTTATAAAAATCTTTCAGTAAATACAATATCCTGAAAAGGGTCACAATGGATCCAACCAATTAAGTGCAACTACTTTATTTAATAGCAAGTTTTTAAAGGGGAGTTAGAGAGGAAACAGGAGAACCCAGAGAAAGCCAACATAACCAGGTTTACATTTCCAGACATAAAAAAACCATAAAAGTGTGCGGTTAAATGTAGAGTCGTCACAGTGAAGTGTGATTGATGCCAGTTTGTGAATGAATGGCGAAACCTGGTGAACAAAGTGCTAAGGGTCATACAGTGAGTACAACTCACCACAGGTGTTTAATCAATACCACTCACTTCTCCAAGCTCCGCCCTCCATTCAAAACTGACACTTGACCACTCCCCCCTATAAAACAAAAATTTTCAAAGTGCTTGGTCCCACAACATTATATTATCTTTTGTCTTCCATTTTTTCCTCCTGATTTTTTAAGCATCTATTACGAAAAAATTAATTTTGATTATTTTATACACTGGCTGATAGTTTGAACTCAGTAGAAAACAGAAAACAATAAGACGATAAGACAAGAACCTCAAAATATTAAATTATACAACAAAACAAATAATCATAACTAAAAATGCTTGAGTATTCAAATTATTAGTCGCTATTCAGTGATTTTGATCTTTAAGTATGTTTACTCCCCTGATATGACATGGCAATAATGAAGAAGCCAAGATAAATGAACCTAAAAGCTTTTCAAGAAAAAAGTGAGAGAAAAAAAATAATAAGCCCTGTATTCTGTTGTCATTAGCAGAGGAACAATCAATGATTATGGAATCTGATGATTGGATGTTGATAACTGGCAAGAGCGCATGCTAAACCGTGAAGTGTGTATGCGTGTGTATATGTGTGTGGATAGGGGGTAATGAAGTAGCCAGGGAGAGAGGACGAGAGAAACGGAAGAAGGAGAAGAGCATGGCTGGAGAGCTGGAGAATTGGATGAGGCTCAGCTTGCAGAGAGAATGCTCCTCAAACTGAAGAGCAGCTCAGTGTCAATAGAATATGTTAATCCTGAACTAGGATATGTAATTAAAGGAATATCAGTGGTGTCAATTACTTACCCTCGATCTTGTAGTAATCTAGAGTGAAGCTTTGTTTCATTGCACTGATGATCTATTGAATATCTGCCAGGATATTTACTATTACTTGGCAGGTTTTTTTCTGGGTACAGGTGGAAGTGGAAATGAAAGATGGTGGTATATAAAATCACTTTCCTGACCTTTATGATTCATATTTACATCTACCAGCCATTTTTTCCTTTTCTTCAAATTCCAGACAGCACAGCTTAATTAGCATAAGTTGCATACGAGTATAAACAAGCCGCAGTATACAGGAAAGAAGAATATGAATAATCACAGCAAAAGAAAAAAAATAAGTAATATAAATTATTAATATTATTATTATTATTATTATTATTATTATTATTATTATTATTATTATTATTATTAGCATTATTTTTGTGGCCACAAAAGTAACAACAAAAATGGCTACAGAAAAGTTACTAGACTTTCAAAATGACCTAAATTTTTTTTTTTTTTTTAGTTTTTTTGTTATAACTGTGCTGATATTGGTTTTCTGTTTGATATCTGTCTCGTGTGTTAGTCTTGGTCACATGAGGTCATGGTCACAGTCTGCTGACTTGTCTTATTGGTACTCGGCTAGGAAAAAAATACGAGGGAAAACATCCCTTCTGGTGATCCAGAACAATCGGAAAATAGACCATTAAATAAAATAAAGCATACCTGGAGCTGGAAATTGTACGATAAAGATATGTACAGGTCATCAGAACAGCACCTGTTTATTGACTCTCCCCCTGTATTATGTCGGCCCTGCCTGTCATGCTCTTGTACACTTGCATGTTAGTTATCCTTATAAAGTTTGTATTAATTCACATAGTTGGGTTCAGAAAACAGGGTCAGCTATAATGCAGAACCCCTGAAGCACAGAGGGTTAAGGGCCTTGCCCAAGGGCCCCAAGAGTGGCACTTCCTACCAGAAATACAACGTGTAGAGCACTGAAATACTGAAAATCCTGACAATTCCGCATATCTAGGAAGCGCATTAATGAAAGATGAAAGGAATGAATATTTGTTATTTCTATTTTTCTATTTGTTAAATTATGCTGAATTTTTTTTTATAAATATTTATTTTTTTAAACACACTTATGTACAAAACTGTATTATCTAAATGGGTTCTAACAAATGTAAACTTTTTTTTCCACTTAAATTTTATTTGATCAGTTTAAATTGTCCCAATTTTTTTTTTATGCAATGTAATTAATATAACAAAATATTTATTGCATCAATTTGATTTATTAAATGTTATTAGATTTTTAAGAAAATACAATTTTATATATTTTTTAACCAAGCAAGAATTTATTTAGAATTGTTTAAAAAATTTAAACAGTTCACAAATGGTAATAAAAAACTACGTTAAAAAAACGACAAGCAATTTTATGTTTTGCAATTCTTCCCCCCTAACCGTACCGAAATTAAAAACCGAACCGAACCGTGAACTTTGTGTGCGTTACACCCCTAGTATATGGTAGGCTGATCAACATAGGAATAGAGCACAAACACTGGGGGTGTCGTAAAACAAAAAAACATATATTCAAACCCTGGCGTAGACTCAAGGCCAATCTAACAAACAAAACACACATTTTATGCTAAATTTAAGTTACCTACAAAACAA
Organism: Silurus aristotelis; assembly: GCF_946808225.1. Classification (NCBI taxonomy): domain Eukaryota; kingdom Metazoa; phylum Chordata; class Actinopteri; order Siluriformes; family Siluridae; genus Silurus; species Silurus aristotelis. Next base: position 6,035,895 of record NC_139598.1, on the reverse strand, counting down.
AAACACGAAAAAGAAAGACAGACTTTCTCAACAAACCAACACCCAATACAAATGGCAGCCAAATGACTACTACCAGTGAACACAACAGAAAAAAGTACATATATTTACATACATATATGTTATGAGCACAGTGAGCACAGCTAGTATTTACAACTAGCTAAGCAGATTTGGCACAAAGGGGCAGAACAAACTGAACGGACAAAGGTCAAATCAAGGTGATCACAATAAAAATCATCGAGACAGAATCACTAAACGAGATACAACCCATGAGATATTGCAGGTTGTAACACAGCAAAGTGGAATTGTAATGCTACAGCAAACACTGGCATCCTGTACAACAGTTTAATTCAAATTTTTTTTATTTCGGTTGCCAGTATACAATGTCTCAAGGCAGATTTACACAGATTAAATGGTAATAAAAGAATGTATAAGGTTATTCCTTCTAATTGTAAGTTTATTCCTAATGGGCAAGCCAGTGGCAACTGTGGCAAGGAAAAACTCCGTAGGATGGCACAAACCTTGAGAGGAACCAACTCAAAAGGGAACATATTCTCATCTGGGTGGCCTTGAATGTCCATACATTACAGTTCATCATTGTTAAATAGGCAATTAAATGCAACCTGTGGTCCTGAGCCATTGTAGTAGACTGTTTATATTAATTACAGTACAAATCCATTCTCAGAGTTCTTGAGTTGCTCAGTTGCTTTATTGATCTTTAGGCTGGTAAGGTGGAAGCATCCACAGCTGCACAGAGTGGTCTCCAGTTGAAAAGAACTCCATCCAGAGGTAGGCCTTCGGAAAGGGACAGGACCACCGGTACCTCAGGAGTATAAAAAACGAAAGAGAAAGAAAAGAGAGAGTTGAAGAGTGACAAGGAAAGGAGAAATACGGATTCTTAAGTATCCAATTGTGTGCTTCCAGTTTTATGGCAGAGCCACATATGGGTGTGATGGTCAGATGTCCACAAATTGTTTTCAATATACGGACAACTCCTTTTATAAACCTCACAGCTCAATCAAAAGCTCTATTTTGTTTACTGTTCATGAGGTGAGCAGCCATGTTGATTTAGTATCACATGCAGAACCCAGGAAAAAAAATTTCACTAGTCATGGCATAAGAAGCCATAACGCAAGAAGTAAATAAAAACCTCCCACTCGTACAACTTTTTTGTCGCATCCTGTGGAATCCCAGTCCTACCTCTAGTCCCAACTTTTTGCCCTGCAAAACTTTCTATCAAGCTTTATGAAAATTTATATAAATAAACAAACGAACACAAAAAGAAATCTTCAGTACTGTGCTTCCTTTTCATATCTGTATTCATCAACACATTCTGTTTAATCTGAATAATGTATTCGTATTTGTGTGTATGAGCGACGTTCCAAGTAACTCTTCCTCTCCAAATCTCTCCAGATTGCAGGTGTATACCGCATCTAGTGTTCAGATTTTCGAACCCCCCTGCTGAATATGTGCATTTTAACAACAAGGTGACAGGCAGTGAGTGGAAATGCTGCTTTAGGCTGGCAATAATAGCTCTATTTGGGGACAGTGTGTATGCTGAGATGTCCTGGCCATGGATGGGGTTCATATTGGCTCAAATATGGACTCCCACTTTCTCTCTTTCTCTTTCTGTCTCTCACTTCCTTTGTTTTAATGGCTCAAGATTGAGTAATCTGATGTCAGTAGCATATGCCTGGTTTATTTTTTTTTTCAGTAAAAATGATAACAAAGAAAACCTTGAGGGAAGTCTTTCCTGTACATCTGCCTGTAATGAGAAGAGACAGGAAGGTGAGCATTGAGCGACCCGAAAATACACAGCGGGGGAACACAAGCGAGTATGCAAATTGTGCTAAAGCATGAATAAACACATTCACACACACACACACACACACACACACACATCTGGTTCAGGAGGATGGGGCATGGGTGTAAATGCCGTTGTGTTCTGGTTTCACGAATTAGAAAAAAGAAAGAAGAAAAAAAAACAGCTTGCTGTCAAACAGGTCATGCCTCAGAGAGTCGGTGAGAATCTGCAAGTGTTGACTGTGTATAAAACACTGAGAGGGCTCCTAACCCACATTGTTCTTTGACCTTACCCTCATTCCAAATATGTTCTTTTTGTATCCATAGATTAGAAGTTATTTAATTATTTTTGGATTGGAAGAATCTGTTATATCTATATATTGATGCCTTCCTCATATTATACTTTTTTAGCTTCTACACTGAAAAATAATTACGTCAATGGTGGATGAAGTACACAACCAATGTACTTGACTTAAAGTAGAGATACACTGGGTTAACTATTACTCCAGTAAAAGTAAAAGTGCTTCCTTTAACTTTCACTTGAGAAAAAATAGTTGCCTTAAAATGTACTTATCCAAAATACTATAATTTATGATGGCTATAATGTTACAGTTATTATTTGTTCCACATTTGCTTAATCAACTCAGAGTTGACTTAAACGAGAAAAGACTTAAACGTTACTCCTAGCATGCAAATCTTTTAATAAAATATTAATGAATCAAACACTTATTAATATCTTTTAAAATTATCATGAGCCCAAAACAAAATCACGCTAATAAAGCCACTCCACCCTGGATTGCTGCCTAAATAACCAGTTAAGTTTTTATCCATTCATAAATTAAAAGGACACTTTCTTTCGGCTTCTCCCATTAGGGGTCGCCACAGCGGACCATCCGCATGTTTGATTTGGCACATGTTTTTACGCTGGATGCCCTTTCTAACTCAACCGTCCCTATTTATCCAGGCTTGGGACCGGCACTAAGGCTTGTGCAACCCTAATGGCTGGGGTTGGTTCCCTTACCGGAGATCAAACATGCTGTACTCTTTATTATACATTAGGTACAGATTAGTAGCAATGAAATTTATACTATTGAAAGGCAAATATTTATCATTTTGTAACTAAATTGGACGTGTTCAAAAAGTGTTAAAATTACTCGGATTAGTGTAGACGTAGCCTAAGAGGTCAAATGACCTTTTAACCTTGAGCTTTGGACCTAAAACACTTTGTAATAAAGAATCTAACAAATATTTACAAGTAGCAACCAAAAATAGTAAGCACAGAGAGAACCTTTGACATGCCTGGTTTGTAGCAGTCATGTTCATAGACTGAAAGTACTACTTTGGTGAAAAACTAAGCTGCTGTTTTTTTTTTGTTTTTTTTTGTTTTTTTATTATAATGCATTAGCTCTATAAATATCTACTTCTAAGTACCACTAGTTAATGTACATAAAGTCCTAAAACTGTAATTAAAAAGGAGCAGTTCATCATTTGTTGAACCTCAGGCAAAAAAAACTATGTTCTTGGTTTTATATGGCCCCTACACCCAAGGTCATTTAATCACATAGCAAAATATAGGAGGTGCATGCAGCAGTATTTCATTTTAAATGTACTGTTTGTGTTCTGCTTTTCTATCCATACGAATGAATAAGCAGCGTTAACGTTTATTTTTGTGTATGTGGTGAATCAGCTTACAATATTTATTCTAGTACTGGTTAAAAGCACCACTACTTTTCAGTGTAATAGGAATAATGTGACATCAGGTTCTCCAACACATTTGTAAAACACACGGCTTCCGTTTGCCATTCTCATGCGCCAAAGTGCAAGAGTTCCATTGCTTTGTAATTTATCCCCGCAGACATAAGCATTATTACACTACTAACCAGCGATTATAGGAATTAGCCTGGCACCACAGGCCTTAGAGAATAGCAAGTTAGCTTCTTAGAGGTCCTAAACAATTGGTTATAACACTAGATTTAGCAAAAAAATCCTGACTGTGGTAAAAAAACACACACACACGCTTTTACAAAGTGTTCGTCAAATGCCATCAAGTCTGCTCGAATGGAGGGTCCTTGAGAATGTCACTCGTAGTCTGGAGAGAGAAAGGAGAGTGAGGAAAAAAGGAGAGAATAAAATGAATGAAGAATGAGTGAAAAGAGAGTAACAGGGAAAATCGGGAAAGCAAATATGAAGGGGAAAATATGTGGTGTGTGTGTGTGTGAGAGAGAGAGAGAGAGAGAGAGAGAGAGAGAGAGAGAGAGAGAGAGAGAGAGAGAGAGAGAGAGAGAGAGAGAGAGACTGAATGAAAGAGAGAGAGAGAGAGAGAGAGAGAGAGAGAGAGAGAGAGAGAGAGAGAGAGACTGAATGAAAGAGAGAGAGAGAGAGAGAGAGAGAGAGAGAGAGAGAGAGAGAGAGAGAGAGAAAGAGAGAGAGAGAGAGAGAGAGAGAGAGAGAGAGAGAGAGAGAGAGAGAGAGAGAGAGAGAGACAGAACAGCTTGAGTCTTTCCCATGGGAGAGAGAGCTTCAGCATCCACAGCTGGTGCTGAGACTTCTCCCTTATAAATATTCGCATATTTAATTAGCCAAAAGTCGTCTTCTTACAAACACTGTCATGAGATTCGGATCCCTCAGTCGTAACACATACGACAATGATGTGTATAAAGAGCAAATCAACCCAAAAATCGGTAACACTGTAAATAAAACCCCATTTACACATAAGACTGACGAAATATTTGTTTTATTTACGAGAATATTAGTAAAAATAACAACGCGTTATTTGAATAAATATTTTAAATGCGTTTGCTCCATCTACAGGCTGAATATGGCTGGATCCAGAGCTCCGCCTTAAGCCATGACATAGCAAAGGGAATTTGGGCGTCTGTTGCATATCACTGCCAAGCACAATAGCAGCTGTATAGCTCAGGAGGTCCAGAAGACAGAGCTCTGATTAACTCGATCGTTTTGGAATGCTGTTTGAGATAAACATCAAAATATGTTAGCAAATGGTTTTAAGCTGAGAGTCTCAGTCAAGATCTGCCTATGGAGCATCTGATCTATAGTATGCACTTTTCTGGCCACAAGGTTTGCAGTCTGACTGTTGCTCTATACAACCGTATGTCAGTTTCCACAGGGAAACAAACTTTGAAAACACACTGTGACAGAATGAGGTGTTCAAAAGACGATATAGTGGCTCTGGAGTGGCATAACAGAAAAACTAGTCACACAAGAATGTGGGTTTGAATCCACAGTGGTGACGGCATTAGTCTCTTCTGTCAATCAGGAAGACGCTAGGCAGTTGTCACAGCGTTTGAGTTCTTGTATACGAGAAGGGCATTTAGTGCGTAAAAGCAAGAGCAGCAGTTTAAAACGATGTGGTGGCTGGACTCATGTTTCTCCAAAGCGTATCCTAAGTGCATGATTGGTAGCTGCCTTGTGTTAGCGGAGAGCTACCCAATGTGTAGGTAAATATATTTATTCGATGGAATGAGAAATGTCTTGTTCTTATTGTTTTATTTGACAAAAATGTTAGTGTATTATGCACCAACCAGGTATAACATTGACATTATAACATTATGACCTATGAATTGAATTGCACTGATTATCTCTTCATCATGGCACCTGTTAATGGGTAGGCAGCAAATGAACATTTTGTCCTCAAAGTTGGTTTGTTTGAAGCAGAAAAAATGGGCGAGCGTAAGGATTTGAGTGAGTTTGACGAAAGCCAAATTGTGATGTCTAGACGACTGGTTCAGAGCATCTCCAAAACTGCAGCTCTTGTGGAATGTTCCTGGTCTGCAGTGGCCAGTATCTACTGTATCAAAAGTGGTACAAGGAAGTCAAATCAAGTCAAGTCAAGTTTATTTGTATAGCGCTTTTCACAACAGACATTGTCTCAAAGCACCTTTACAGAAATCAACAGTCAAGGTGAATGGTGTGTATTTGTCCCTGATGAGCAGCCGTGGCGACTGTGGCAAGGAAAAACTCCCTTAGATGTTATGAGGAAGAAACCTTGAGAGGAACCAGACTCAAAAGGGGGAACCCATCCTCATTTGGGTGGAAGGAACAGAGGTAAACCGGCGACAGGGTCATGGGACTGACTTATTCCCATGTGGGAAGGGAAGGCGATCCAACAGACAAGATTCTGTAGCTAAAATTGCTGAAGAAGTTAATGCTGTTAAAAGTCGAAAGGCCAGAACTGTTTGGGCAGCAAAATGGGACAAGACAATATCAGGCACGTGGCCATATTATTATGTGTGATCGGTGTATAATGTACCGCAATGTATATTTTATATATATAGTTTACTCAGTAGTAGATTGATGCACCTTTGGCAGGAATTACAGCCTTGAGTCTTTTTGGTGTATAATGCAATAGTCTTTGCACACCTGGTTTTGGGGATTTTCTCTGCCATTTAACTCTGCAAATCCTCTCAAGCTGGATCAGATTAAATAAGACCATTGGTGGACTGCGATTTTCAGGATGTTCAGTAGGGTTCAATAGGGCCTTTACCATGAAAGCAGTGAGATCTTGGCTATGAGATGGATGGCACTTGTTAGAATGAACTAGAATACATTTCACATATGTTTATTGATGCTTGCTTCAAAATCAAATATGTTTCTGTTATAATGTGGTAAAATAATGGTCGTATATTGTTCCCCCACGACAGAATTTAGATTAAAGCCCTGGACCTGCCATTGACAATCCCACAATACATCACACTACCAATTTTCACAAGCAGGTGTCCACATATAGACATTTATGATAAACCAATCTTTGATTGTAAAACTTTCCAAAGCATTGATGTCTAAGATAACAGCAGCCAAAGCCATTAGAGTAAAGTCTGTCAACTCAGAAACAATATTGGCAACACTTCTGTTCAGTCATTTAAACCTAAAATAAGGACAGATCCACCAATTGGGTGGCTTTCTCCAAAGAAATGTTTTTAATTAACATGTTGTCTTTAGCTCTAATGGCATAGAATAAAAAACAGGTTTTTTCCAACCACTACACATGTTATTCTCCATAACTAATATTTGCATATGTCTCCTTTTATAACATAGTCAACAAAGTTTTTGTCAAAAAGGCATCTGGCCTTTTTTTTTTTTTTTTTTTTTTACTGAAAGGCAGAACCTACACAACAAATACAGCTGATTAGTGGGCTTTCTTTCTACTGTCTCTTCATATGTTAGATGTTGGTTATTGAATAATTACAGTATATTATGAAGAACTCACGTTTCTTCTTGAATGTAATCCGTGTTTTTCTATCTAACATCACTATGTCATTACAATATTCATGCCAAGTAAACCGCAGTTTCGAGCTGACCTGCATTCGTGACGGAGACATTTCCCAAAACGTTGCACATTCTCAGATCTGCGTTAGATTTTATCCTGAAATGGCATCAGATATCATCCAAAAGTAGATTATATAAAAAAAAGTAACAAGGAATTAAGCAGAGCTGCTCAGTGCTTGGATTATATCCCTCCTGTAAAATAAATAAATGTCCAACGTTAATGATGGAATCACACCAACAGGAAAATATTCCAAGTCGTACTTTGTCTGAAGGGAATCCTTTTTGAAATCATATTATAGCTTTATACACTCGCAGCATGACCAATCTCGCAATTTTCAATGACAAAAGAGATGTATGAACATTTTTTTCTTCCGTTCCATCCAGCTATGACTATTTAACATACCGAAATCATGTGACATTAGAAATTAAGGGGTATGTCTGACCTGTTTTGTATTCATATTTTAAAGATATATGGCAGGTTTAGTAAAAGCATTGCACATTCGTATGTATGCAGCACATGGCTCCGGGGAATATGGGAACAGGAAATATGTGCGCTAACGATATGAAACTTGCAAATATCTTAGATATGGCAGCACAAATCTGAGGCGGTGTCAATTAGCTGGATATCCAGATTTAACCTGTCAAGGCGAAATCATAACAGCTTTTATCACTGTGCACACTGCGGAGTGTGAAAGGCATCATCTTTAATCACTTCCTCTCTTTAACTCTCTCTCTCTCTTTCTCTCTCTCTCTCTCTCTCTCTCTCTCTCTCTCTCTCTCTCTCTCTCTCTGGCTCTCTCTCTCTATCTTTCTTACTTTTTTCTGAGGTAAAAATATGTCCCGCACAATGCAAGCTCCCTAGACAGCCGTGTTGTTTACTGCACATTAACAAAGGAAAAGGCAAAGTCGAAATTCTGACACCGGCTAAAGTGAACGATGTGTCACAATACCAGCACTGGGAAGATTTTTTTTTTTTTTACGGAAAAAGTTGGGGTGGGGAAAGAATTGAGTTTTTTTCCTTTCTCTTTTTTTTTCCCCTCCTCTTACTCTTTGCAGGCAGGTTTTAAAATAAAACTGCCACCATCCCTGCCTGGCTGCCACTGAGTCACATTTCTCTGAGGCTGAAAGGTGATGAGATACTTTTTTATCAAGCTGTATAATGTATGCACTGGTGGCAAGTAACTCATAGCATGCCCTTTGAGTTGATCTTTGCTTGAGTTGTCCGTTTTTCCAATGGTTCTGGATGAAAGACAATTTAGCGGAATGCAATTTGAATTCTATCTAGTTAGCGTTTATAAACCTGGTTTTATTTCGACTTTGCTGATAAGAAAGTTAGGGATTGAAGCTACGACTTAATATCACTATTGGAGATTGGCAGAGGCAGAGGTCATCAGTCGGAGGCAGACTTGGAGAAGAAATTTAGCGGCAAAAGATACAAAAATACTGAGCAGATGAACATTTGATAAAATCAGACAAAGTTTAGCGACTATAGCTTTCATAAGATTGCCCAATCATGTGCATTTACTGCATTGATGTTATAAAGTTCACAAATCTCACTGGACCAGACACTAGCTAAAGAGCTGGAAAGGGTTTTTTTTTTTTACCCTTTAGGGTCAGGGTCTGATTAGCAAACTGACACCAGGTTCATGCCAAAGATACCGTTAAAAACAGTTGGATGAAGAAGTTTGCCTGATGTATGTAAGATTCAAAACTGACATCTCATCTAAAGTGGCTTATTTGATGCACACTTTATGTACAAACCCGATTCCAGTTGGGACACTGAACAAATTGTGAATAAAAAAGGAATGCAATAATTTACAAATCTCATAAACTTATATTTTATTCACAATAGAATATAGATAACATATCAAATGTTAAAAGTGAGATATTTTGAAATGTCATGCCAAATATTGGCTCATTGTGGATTTCATGAGAGCTACACATTTAAAAAAAGTTGGGACAGGTAACAATAAGAGGCCGAAAAAGTTAAATGTACATATAAGGAACAACTGGAGGACCGATTTGCAACTTATTAGGTCAATTGGCAACATGATTGGGTATAAAAAGAGCCTCTCAGAGTGGCAGTATCTTTCAGAAGTCAAGATGGGCAGGGGATCACCAATTCCTCCAATGCTGCGGCGAAAAATAGTGGAGCAATATCAGAAAGGAGTTTCTCAGAGAAAGACTGCAAAGAGTTATATTATCCAAAGATTCAAAATTTGAAGTTCTTTTTGGGAAAACTGGGACACCATGTCATCCGGACTAAAGAGGATAAGGACAACCCAAGTTATCAGAGCTCACTTCAGTAGCCTGCATCTCTGATGGTATGGGGTTGCATGAGTGCATGTGGCATGGGCAGCTTACACATCTGGAAAGGCAGCATCAATGCTGAAAGGTATATCCAAATTCTAGAACAACATATGCTCCCATCCAGACGTCGTCTCTTTCAGGGAAGACCTTGCATTTTCCAACATGACAATGCCAGACCACATACTGCATCAATTACAACATCATGGCTGCATAGAAGAAGTATCCAGGTACTGAAATGGCCATCCTGCAGTCCAGATCTTTCACCCATAGAAAACATTTGGCGCATCATAAAGAGGAAGATGCGACAAAGAAGAACTAAGACAGTTGAGCAACTAGAAGCCTGTATTAGACAAGAATGGGACAACATTCCTATTCCTAAACTTGAGCAACTTGTCTCCTCAGTCCCCAGACATTTGCAGAGTGTTATAAAAAGAAGAGGGGATGCCACACAGTGGTAAACATGGCCTTGTCCCATGTTTTTGGAGATGTGTTGATGCCATGAAATTTAAATTTAACTTATTTTTCCCTTAAAATTATAAATTTTCTTAGTTTAAACATTTGATATGTCATCTATGTTGTATTCTGAATAAAATATTAAAATGTGAAACTTCCACATAATTGCATTCTGTTTTTATTCACAATTTATACAGTGTCCCAACTTTTTTGGAATCAGGTTTTTACATTACTGAACTGTCATATACTCAGTATATAGTGGTCTTATTTAATCTGTATAGTCTTGCAGTCTGTAATGTCTGGTATAGTCCTGTCTTTAAGCTAAATATATTGTGATGTTATTTATGTCTGTACTTTGGAGAGTTACCAACAGCTACTAGAAACAATTTCCTTGTGTGTGTGTGTGTGTGTGTGTGTGTGTGTGTGTGTGTGTGTGTGTGTGTGTGTGTGTGTGTGTGGTCATAACAAGAAATGAATGGTCAGTAAATAAGCACGAATCATACAAATGCACTACCGATGCCTATAGAAGTTTGGTTGAAATTGGTGTAAAAGTGTGTTAAGTGATTATGATCTGAGTTGCATGGTGATGCATCAGAGAAGTATTCTCAAACATCTGCTAACAATCATGAATGCATCTCTACAATAGTTAAGCATGGAGGTAGATGTGTCATGGTTTGGAGAGTCTTTTCAGCTGCTGGTTCCGAGTAGCTGCTTCACAGTTTATGCCTCAGAGAACGTAAAATTGCTCACTAAAGAGAAATGATCAAGGAGACAATGCTCCAGCCATACTGTAACTGCAGACTACCTTGAGAACATGTCAGTCAAGCTTATATTTTGGCCTGGTCCAGATATGAACTGTTTGATGTTATCAACATTAAGTAGAACTGTATTTGTGTATAAAGTTATCCCTAAGTTTACCCACAATGCTTAAATATATAAAGAAATCAAAAGGGAAAATCTATGACATACTTGATTATTTATTTGTTTCATTCTTACTTATTTCCGGACCATTGGTTTGCTGTTTAGACCACCCAAAGGTCCATGTCAATACATTTTAATGGTCATGGACTAACCGAAGGTAAATTAAAGGTTTGAGGACAGGGTTTTGGTGTGGTTTCTATTTTTCTAAACTCATAAAAAATAATAGTTTGGCAAAAAAAAAAAAAAAAAAAAATGGGTTTTATGTTTAAAGATAAAATTCTGCATTCAAACTTCTGCGGGCATGAATTATTAATTTTTTTGTGTGTTGTGTCCCATGGGGTCTCACTCCCAATGTGCAATGAGATAAAGCATTTTGGCAACCATTTTTCTTTTAAGAATATTGAATATACTGTTTATTTGGAGGAGTATTATATATTTGTATAATATGTATAGAACACGTCTGTTCAATTCAAATAATGTATTCGTAATCAGGTACATTGCTAACACGCATATTGCATGCGTATGGCCTGGAGTCCAATTCCCATCAGGTTCCAGGGATAACCATCGACTCCACAACGAGCCAGACCAGGATGAAGCGGATGAATGAATCAATTTTTCACACATACAACCTATATTATAAATCAAATATTAAAATCCTAACAAATATTTAACATTAGTACACACATTCGTATATATAAATGTGTGTGTGTATATATATATATATATATATATATATATATATATATATATATATATATATATATATAAATGTGTGTGTGTGTGTGTGTATATATATATATATATATATATATATATATATATATATATATATATATATATATATATATATATATATATAAAAGCGAATAAACACTGTTCCTGGTTGGATATGTGTACAGTTCTGCCTCTAACTCTAAAGATAAGTTTCTATATGCAAATGTTCTGTTTGACAGCAGTTCCTTTTTCCTGATAGATTTTTTTTCCCTGATAAATACAAAGAATATCCTAGCAGAAAATGAAGCAGTCTAAACAATAGCTCAGCAGCTATGAAGCAGAAGGAGATGGAAGTACGTGGCATTTATTTACAATTCCAAATCAGCAGGCAAACGTGTCAAATATTCACGGGTCGAATGTCAGGCAAATGGAGCGATTCAGGGCAGTCAAAAATCTAAATAAAGGGCAGGAAATTCAGCAAACCAAGAAAGGAATTCAAAGAAATAAACACTGGAAATGCAAGCCACTGTGAATGAATGGGTAGAAACACACAAGTAAATAAAAGAATGTTAACAGGATTCAGCTATACATAGCAGGCATCTGCTGTATCCTTTTATCCCAAATGAATGCCATCAGCAAAACCTTGATTGCTGTCTGAAGATTGATTGTGTAGATTTCTACTGGAGCTACAAAACTAATAAGTAAGAAAAGCATATAGCCTGAAGTTAAGGATCAAACTGCAAAAGGCAAACCTTCCAAAAGAAAAGAAAGTTCAAGCAAGAATCATTATTATTGTAACACTCTCTCTGCAGAAGGTAGCTTAGAGAACACCTCAGGGTGAGAGCACACATGAACATGGTAATCAGTCAGTAACATAAAACGTGCTTTGTTTTTTTTCCAATACTTCATGTTGCAGCTTGTCAACTGGCTTGCTGCTTTTTACTCGTTCTAACTCAACCTACTTGAGCTCAGCTCACTTTTCAGGAAGAGAAAGCGATTACATACATATAGTGGTCAAATGTGCTACATTACTCTACTAGCAAGTTACAAGTCACTGCTAATATTTTGCTTCTTGCTGGTTGCTAGCGACTGCTACGATTACTGCTTGTAAAGGTGCAGTGCAACTGCGAGTTTATTTCTCACAACTGCGATCTTATTTCTCGCAAATCCGACTTTATTTCTCGGAATTGGAACTCAAAATTGTGAGAAATAAGTTTTGACTCCATTTTGACACTTCACACTGTGACTCAAAAAACACCTTTTTCAAATTTATCCACTCTGTGGAGCTTTTTAAAAAGCTAAATTTTTGTTGACTGAAAATGCCGACTCAGTGTAGATGGAACTCCAAAACACGGAGAAAATATGCACCCACACACACAAAAACAAACACCTCACAGTATAAATAGAGCCTCATTTAAACCATTGCTGAGTATATGCTTAATTGCCTTTGTGTCTCTGTCGATACCAAACCTGGATTCTGTGTTTAATATATGGAATTTTGCCTAGCATTGTATTTATAAGGCATACTAACCCATTTTTGACATCCGACCTGATACGACCTCCTGCTTCCTTCCAAGCTTGGTGTGTTTCTGAATACTCTAATAAGGGATTGTTTATAATATAAGAATAAACCATAGTTATAATCTCTCCAACATTAAAAACAATCTAAGAATTAAAAAGTTGTAAGAGGGAATTGAAGACATATCGGACCACACGCTTTGAAAATTTGGTGAACAGAATCATTTGAGCCGAATGATTTACTACATCATACATACTTTTGACTGGTGGGCTTTCAAACTCTCAGAATTTCTATAAGAACCACTGACTTACATTTGAATATATTTTTGTTTGTGAATATGTATTCAAATATTCCCAATAGTTCATTCTCTTCATTTTATCGGGTTTCTCTCAGGTGCACTGCACCTTGGAGCATGTAAGTTACGGTTTGTTTCTATCCAATAAGATTTCAGCCGTCACGTATTGCCGGGGTCAAAGCGAACCATCAAGTCCAACACTGTGAACACTGCTGGCATCCTATTGCTTCATATACATAGTGCTTGAAGTTGTTACTTTAACCAGTCAGATTGCGATTTGCTTACTACGAGACTCATTAGAAGGTATCTAAACAGGAATTTTCCTGTTCTTTGATTAGATGGTCAGCGTGCATGCTAGTCAGAGTTTGCAACCCACACCGGCTGCAGTCGGCACAAGCTCAAATATATTCTTGTGGATTTAATAGTTGTTTTTCCATTCCACCGTGGAAATTGATTGGGTAAGAAATACACTTACAAAGACATTTACAACACAGACTTTTCAAGAAAAGCTGGACATTGTGAGAAAAGGTCAGCCGACGCTTTTTCATGAACTCTTTATACTTTTGTGTTTTCTTTCCTGTAGAAAAAAATCTGTTATACTGCGTTTCTGTATAATATTGATTGTTTCTATAGTCATGGCATCGTAATAATAGTACTGAGAGGTGGAATGATTTAGGTAGACCCACTAAAGGCCTAGGTGTGAAATGCACAACCTGGCGCTGGTATATTTTACAGAATTGAGAAAATCACATTTAACATTGTCGTTGGCCATCACAAATTCTGACGTTCCTGTACATAAAAATACATTTTATTGCCACTTGCTAGTGTGACCATATACTTTGGCCCTTTCCACATTCTTACAGGATATCATGCTAAAAAAAAAAACAGCCCATTTTCCAATTATCTGGTCACCTGCGTCCCTTTAAGTCCCTTCAAGAAGAATCTGTATGCCATATGCATTACTGCCAGTTCCTGTGATGGTTAATAAACGTCTAAGATTCTCAGAATGACATTTCCATTGTACATTGACTCCAAGTCCAGGAGCAGGTAAAAGACTGAAAGGTAAAAGATAAAAAAAAATAGGGCCCCTGAATAACTCGTTTCACCTCCTATTCTCAGTAATTCCAGATAATGAGCACATGAAGCAGGAAGGCACTTTGGAACAAATTATGGAAATTGATTTAAGACTTTCAGGAGAAACACATCTAATCATTTTTCACTCTGCAACATTTTTTTTCAGTCGTCACTCACCAGGAGATCCGGCACACCTTCCTAATTCGAGAAGTACTTTTCTTCCTAAGTGCATCAGCATAATGCTCACTTGTGGAAATTGGTACTTCTAAATGAAATATTCAAAAAGAACAATGGGCTCTGTCAGTTAGCTCGAGGCTAGTCTGAATTTTGACATACCCTTTACCGTCAGAAATACTTGCTCATTTTTAAAAGGTCGTACCCCCAGAACTAGTCAATCTGCCACAGGTTAGAAGATGAAACTTCCCATTAAAAAAACAAACAAACCGATGCTAACAAAAAAAAATATTGAACAAAAGATCAAGTTCAACAAAAGCATTCTTCTATATACACAAAGGTTTTGGACCATATGACGTTTCCAGCCAAATGTGGTTCTTTCCTACATTGTTATCAAATAGTTTGATGCACACAATTGTATAGGATGTCAATGGATGCCATTTTCCCTTCACTTGAACTTGGAGAGATTCAACTTTACTCACCCTACATCAGTATCCGATGAATAAATGAGCACGAATCTCTACAAGCACACTCCAGAATGTAGTGGAGCATCTCTCCATAAGGGTGGAGGTTATTATAGCAGCAATTGAAGACTTAATTTGGAAAGAGATGTTCAAGAAGCACCTATGAATCTTATGTTTACATGTCTGCAAACATATTTATTTATTTAGTTGTTGATCATCATTGATATTCAGAAGTTCTGGCAATGTACTAATTTTGTGCTTTATTACTTTTTCTAGAGTCCGTTCCAGTTCTCACATTTGAGGGTGTCTGAAAGTGTTTATTCATTTTCTTTTTATTATAATTCAATACCAATTACAAAGATTTGTAAGGTGGATACTCAACAAAATCTAAGACAAAAATATAAACATGAAAAAATTTACTTTGTTAGGGTTTTAGTGAAGCCTTTAGTGAGTAGAGGTTTATGTAACATTTATGGAAGGAGTCTCCAGTGTCAGCACTTATTACCAGTCAGACATTTTTTGATCATGAGAGAGTCTTCAAAACTTTCGGGGTTCTGCTACATATATTTAGTCATAAAGTCTGGAGATGAACAGTTTGTATCTGTTATAATCTCAAAGATAATAGAACATAAAAAGTTTTTTGAATTTGTTTGTGTGGATTATTTTTTTTTTTTTATCTCTGACCAAAAGGACAAATAATTACTGTTGCAAAGTCGATTCATTCTTAATTTTTCCAAGACTGTACACTATCGACATGTTTTCCACATATATTTCCTACATTCCCCATATTCCCTACATTCCCTACATATTTCCTACATTTCCTACATATTCCCTACATTCATACAGTATACCAGGTGTTAGAACAGTATATTAATCACATTACATATTAAAAAAAAGAAACAATAATGTAATTATTAGTGTATAAAATTAGATCATTCTTGACGTGTGTATGTTCAAATTGTGGCTATAGCTACAATATAATGTATATTATATTATAAATTCAAACTGTAATAAAAAATAAATAAAAAATAAAAAAAACATATTGTAAAATGTCCAATATAAGTTCAATCTCAATTTTGTTATACAGTAATCTTAAGATATATATATTTGCATTTTAGGTATAGCAAATTACTGTAATCACATTGAAACATGCCACTGTCCATAGGAAAATATTAGTTTCTAGAGAATTAATACATTTGACCAGGCAATCATCCATATGACTGGTGAAGGGAATAACACTGATTATCTCTTGATCATGGTAGTGGGTTAGATATATTAGGCAGCAAATGAACATTTTGTCCTCAAAGTTGATGTGTAAGAAGCAGGAAAAATAGGCAAGAGTAAGGGTTTGAGCGAGTTTGACAAGGTCCAAATTGTGGTGGCTAGACGACTGGGCCTGAGCATCTCCAAAACTGTAGCTCTTTTGGGTACCGGTGACAAGGTCATTGATGCCTGTGTGGTCTGATCCAACTGATGAGTTACTGTAGCTCGAATTGCTGAAGGAGTTAATGCTGATCATGCTTTATGGGTCAGGATTGTTTTGGCAGCAAAAGGGGCAACTTAGTGATGGTGGTGGAACAAGGCTGCCATCCCCAATCTTATGATCAGTAGCATCATAGGCATGTATAGTATCGTAAAACCCTCTTGCAGCAATGATGGTCAAAGACAGTACAAACAAGCAGCAGTCATGTGATTAACAAACAGGCAATACAAGGCAAAACTAGATTCAGAAGTCCTGTAAACAAAGATAAGGTCCAGATAAACATTTATCAAACAGCAAAGATTGGGACTTCAGGAGACAAGACTACACTGAGCAATACTTTGTGTGCTTGAGTGTGCTTTTTATAATGAGTTTGTGTGATTGAGTCCACATGTGATCAGTACTCGGTTATGTTCCGAGTCCTTGGCGGCCATGTTTTTGAACATGAAGTGTCTCTTGGTAATTGGAGTTGCCTGCATTGACGTGACAAGACTTAAATAGTGTTCTCCAAGGCTCTGGTACAACATACAGTACACATTAATTGTGACACGTTAAAAAGATCAACAAGACAGCACAGAAATCTCCCAGAGCAAATAGACAAGAGATAAGACAATAAATCCGGGCTGTGCAAGTAGACTCGGTACAATTAGTATTTCAGTACATCCTAGTCTTTGAGTGCTATGAACAAAAGATTGGCATACAAGATGGTATTGAAAGGTTTTGAGACTAGCTCTGATTGCAAGGAAGTACTTCATATATCTATGTTTACATAATATCAACTTTAAAATCGAGTCAAAATGGCGACATTTGAGCTGGATCTTCATCTACAGGAAGAGGGTAAAGTCCGCAGGGGCCACATCTGGCGAGTAGTGTTGGTGTCGAAGTGAGATCATGTTGTTTCTGGCGAGAAACTCACGTGTGAGGACAGCTCGATGACAGGGTGGTCATAATAGCAGAATTGGTCTGAATAGCACCAGTTGCACAGCTCCCAATGTATTTTGGTACACTGACTCATGAAGGTCGGTGCTCCCTGTGACTGTGCATGCAGCCTTGTGCTGCCATCTATTGGTGTGTTATGAAACTAGTCTTGTTTTGTTTTGCTACCACCTCGTACAAAGACAATAATATGGTATGAATAGTCCAGAGGATGAATTGACTAAAATGTGTGGTGTGTAGTGTCAGGGTATAGTGAGGTGGACAGCTCTAGGTACTTCTGTATCTTCTGCCCAAATGGCTGAGATAATAGAAAGGGGTGGGAGGTGATGCACACTCCACTGTCACACTGTTCACTGTTACTGTTTACAGAGGCATGCTGTGATACTCTGGAGTTCAGGTGATGCAGCTGGTCAGAACACACCAACAATGAAGTAGAACGCAGTCAGAATGAGGATGAGGAAGTGGGTTCTCAGTCAGTACGATCGACCTGATATTGTGAGACCAAGCCAAGTCCTTAAATGTGTGCATTCCTGATCACAAAGAAAGAAATAAGCACTTTCTTTACAGTGACATCCATTATTAATCAGCTTGTTTCTGCCATTGCAATTGTGAAATGTCGACCCTATTTGTATCATTCTTCACTGATATCTGGCTCGGAAATGTATTTAAAAGCGTAAAAGAAATGAACGTATTTTATTTGGATAAAGTTTATCACTGCACATTTTGTAACGATAATAATCCGGGTCAGTGTGTAACATTTAAATAAGAAGAAAAGAGCAGCATGGGCACTATTAAGGCTGAATTAGCAGCAAACGGCTGCTTGCACCTCCTGCTTACAAAGAAAGCAGCTTTATTGAAAAGTCAAAATCCCACTTTCCCTTCTTTATTTTATTATATTTTATTGTAACTCTGGAGATACTGCATCTGCCGGCTCAATATTTGGAACTATATTTATTTATATACTTTAATATAACACCCACATCTTCTCTGTGTGTATCTCTCTCTCTCTCTCTCTCTCTCTCTCTCTCTCTCTCTCTCTCTCTCTCTCTCCTTTTGTAAAAGTACTTGCAGCCTCTCCTGACAGGTCCTCATCGTTGTGATTCATAGATCCGAACGGTGCACATATTACATATTTTGCATTGTAAAATCCGGTTTGTAGCGCAGCAAAGGAAAAGCATGCATGACAGGGAGTCTAAGAATTAAATTTTCCTGATATTCGTGGCCTAGGTGTCAGACGGCTACAGAATACAAATTTGAAGCTTTCACTAGTAAAAAAAAAAAGCTTCAGCTAGCAAGTGATGCATGCAGGATTTTGATACCTTGGGGTGCATTCGAACTTTGTATGATTGCCCACAATTAACACAAAATCTGTGTTTTTAGAGTGTGTTTTCTCTGCTTTTTTTAGTTTTTCAGACTTCATTAGCTTAATTAGGCTGTACAAAGTGGCAGTAAGATGACTCAGCATGACTGCACATGTCAGCACAAACATCATTGCTAATATCTGATATGTTTTTCTTCTATCTATCTATCTATCTATCTATCTATGTATCTATCTATCTATCTATCTATCTATCTATCTATCTATCTATCTATCTATCTATCTATCTATCTTTTATTTATCTATATCTATATAAAATAAGGGTGTAATGGTACACGTGTACTGAATGCAATCCTTTTTACGTGCGGAACATAGTTAAAATCTGAGTTTCATCAGGAATGTATAAACTGGCAGACCACAAACTTCCTGGACTCTTTAGCGGTTTATGTCCAGCTTCGAGAATTTCTCTAAAAAGAGAAAACCCTGACAATTCTGCATATTAAGGAAGTGAAAGAATGAAGGATGGAAGGAATGAAGACATTTTTTAAAGTATGCTGAAATAAGTAGAACCATTAAGTAGACAATATATTTAGAAAATTAAATATCCAATTTAAAACACACACACACACACACACACACACGTACACACACACACCTGTATTAACCAAATTTTCTTCTTCTTTCGGCTTCTCCCATTAGGGGTCGCCACAGCGGATCATCCGTCTCCATACCCCCCTGTCCTCTACATCTGCCTCTTTCAACCCAACTACCTGCACGTCTTCCCTCATCACAACAACCTCCTCCTTGGCCTTCCTCTTTTCCTCCTTCCTGGTGGCTCCATCCTCAGCATCCTCCTACCGATATACCCCATGTCCCTCCTCTCCACATGTCCAAACCAACTCAATCTCGCCTTCCTCCCTTTGTCTCCAAAACGTCCTACATGCACTGTCCCTCTAATAAACTCATTTCTAAACCTGTATTAACCAAATGAGTTCAACAAATGTAAACGATTTCATTTAATTCTTTTTTTTATTTATATATAATAATTAATTAAATTGATTACTAAATTTCAATATAATAAAACGTGTATTGCATTAATTTGACTTATTGTAACTGTATAGAATATTATAACGTATTATTTTATATATTATTCAATCAATCAGGCAGGTAAATTGTATTGTAAAAAATGTAAATTGTTCAAATGTTGATCACAATTATTAGCAATAATATACTGCGATAATAAAAAAAATGACAAGCAATTTTATGTTTTGCATTTCTTCCCCTCCGTAACCGTACCGAAGCCGTGACTTAAAATCCGAATTACGCACCGAACCGTGAATTTTGTTTACAGTCACAGCTCTAAAATACTGTATATACAGAATATACAATAGATGCTATAGAATATATGCATTTTCCTGTTTTTTTTTTTTGTTTTTTTTAATCAGAATGTTGGGAGATCTAAAAAGAATACTTTTTGTTGTTTGTTTGTTTGTTTTTTTTTGATCCAGTTGATAATTAACTTCAAATCTAAGACAAACCTAACTTGCACAACTAAAGCTATTTTTATGCGTATGCACATTTCTTTTAAATTCCATAAGTTTCCCATAAACTGTAATAAAGTTGTATAGTCATTTAGCAGACAGTGTGTAAATCCAATCATACCATTCGCTACACAAAGCCATCCAACAGGAGAAAGAGAGCTTTTAAAAACACTAGCTGAACAAGGACATCTAGGGGGTGAACCCTGCTATATCTATCGTCTCTTAGCATCACCCTCAGCTGGGTGGTTTTATGGGATGACACGGATCTGATCTAAAGTAATGATAACATGGGTTAAAAAAAATAAAGTAATGATTATTAGCAGCATTTTTTCCCTTTTGCACAATTTGTTGTTAAACCCTCAGACTTATCCTCATGTCAGTTAGGATCAGCAAATCCACCGGGTTTGTGGTCCGGGACAAGAGAAAGAAATGGAAATAAGTAATGAGAAGAAATCGTTCTGTTCCTGTCACAGTATTCATATTAACAAATGGTATTCCTTTATTAAGGCTTATAATAATGATTTTAAAGAGCAAACTGGCATTAATTTGGGAAAAGTACATATTTTACCACTAGGGTAACACTTGTGGTCATGTGACGGCTTCTCGTTTAAAGCTCTTTATGTCTTCGCTTCAAAGTCATCAGGAATTTCGTTTTTTTTCATGTAGTGGATTAAAAAATGTTACAGATTGAAATGTAATGGATACAAAGTAAATACTTCTGTGCAGAAAGGGGAAAGTGCTGGTTTGTAAATAAAGAGCAGAAATGAAGTAAACAAGTGGTAAAGATCAGACACCTGTACATAGTTTTATTAATGAGTATTCTCTGTTGCAGCGAAAGGGGAAATGGGTGAGATGAGAGTCATGGAAGAGAGAGAACTGAATGCACAGAGACATATACATGTCTCATAGACACAGGCCATGTCCACACTAATCGCATCACCATATTTTTTCCTCCGTTTTGACCTTCCGTCCACACAATGACGGTGTTTTTAGTCAGCGACAACATGTTTTTTTGAGACGCTCTCCAAAGTGGATACATTTGAAAACACGATTTTCGTGATTGTGAAAACAGAGGCTTTCGAAAATGATGACGCATTTTTAGTCATGTGATGCAGTCATGTGACCAATACAACCGAGACGGTGGACAGCATTGACGCAACGTTTTAAGGAGCCAAAAAGTAAATAAACAGCAGGCAGAAACGACGTGGAAGCGTTTCACATACTCATGCGCAGTACAGGGATGTCAGCGTTTTCAGAAGTTTTATTGTGGATGAGCTCCGTTTGAGAAACGATTAAAAACGATAGTGTAGACGTGGAACGTTTTAAGTTTTCAAATTTATCCAGATTAGTGTAGACATTGCCTGAGACTTATGGCGTCTCCAGTGTCAATAAATATGTTTTTTGACACTTTAGGACAAATGTATTATGTGTTTGCCCTGCAAGTTTGTATTATTAACTTCATGGGAGAGAAAAAGAGAGGCTGGTGAAGTAATGAATGTTTACAGCTACTAAAAGTAATAAATATAAGAATAAAATTGTTGTCTTAAAATAATAAGCAATGTAATCACTGAAGAATTTATAATAGTGTGAAAAGAATGAGACATCGGAATGTGCTGGTATTGGAAATTGTAATTTGTAATTGTGATTGTAATTCTAAATTATTTTGCTGTACGGTTATGTGTAGCACATATTTTATACCCCAGCATGGTTGAATTCTCGAATCTGATTGGTCAGAAAGTGTGCATTACTTTTGAACAAACACATCAAAGTACTTTTGGCTGAAACATTATTTAGTTTATGTACAGCTCATCTATTATTGGTTCTATAGATACATAATATATGTCGAGACTTGTGGCAGAAGTTCAACATAACAGACTGAGAATAAACAATTTATGTCCAACAAATAAAAATAAATAATCATGTGGTGATGCTTTTGTATCACTGGTTTCCAGTGCAGTCACTGAAAAAGCTAAATAACACACAAAACTTGCATATCACACACAGCTGGATGGTCTGATATGGCCTTTATTGGCTTATTCCAACTTATACCACATCAACAAATCAAATATATAACCTTTTTAAAGAAAAGTTGCAAATTCAAACAACGTATAGTTAGAATTAATATTGTAGGATGTTTACATTCAAGCTAATTTGTTATAAGTCGTACATTATAGAAATTGTAGTAATAGAACAATCATTTTCTCATTAAAATCTCATTTTCTCTCTCATTTGTCTTGTTATTTTTCTGAGAACCAAGAAAGTGTCAAATTCTTTGCCTTGAAGACTTTTCTGTGCTGGAGAACTAATCAGTAGCATAGATCAACAAACGTTTGTGGACACCTGACCATAGGATTGGTGTGTAATTTTTAATGATCCCATTCCACATTTATTTTCAATTTGCTGCTATAAAAACCTCCACTTTTCTGAGAAGATGTTCCTCTCAATTTTGGAGTGTGCTTAAAGAGACTTGTGCTCATTCAGCCATATGGGTGTTAGTAAACTCAGGTATTAATGCAAGGGGAGGAGGCCTGGGGTGTACTCAGCATTCCAATTTGTCACTAAGGTGTTCAAATGCTAGTCATGTCAGAGCTCTATAACAGTTTACATCATCTCCCACTCCAACCCATGCACAAGGGCATTGACCTGATGGAACAGATTTGGGTCTCCTAGTTCAAGTGAAGGGAACATTTTATTCTAGCGCATCCAAAGACACCCTATGGCTCCAATTGTGGGTAAATGTTCAGCGAAGAACTACATGTAGCTTAAAAAAATAGGGTGTCCCATACTTTTGTCCATATAGTTTATCAAGTCCAGAGATTGTACTATGTAATGCAGACCATTACGTTAAATTCCCCTTTGGTGACAACAAATGACTCCCTGAAGTAATTACAGGAAAAGCATATACAAACATAATAACATATTTCCATACCTCATAACATGCACACGCACATTTGCTCCGTGTCTGTTTTACATACATATTGACTGTATGCAGGGGTTACGTTTAGGAAAGGTGGTCTCAACATTAATATATGAATAGAATGTAAGTTTTTGGCTCGTGCTTGATTTACTCAGCTAGAGCTTTGTGTACAAATCTAAATTAATGCAAGATTTAGGATCTTTATTACATCATCAATAGAATCATTCCTTTGTGACTGTATTTAAATCTGTTTTTTATTAAATGCACTTTTTTCCTTTGGCATAGCAATTATGGATTTTGTTTGCACATCTTTTGAATTACATTTTTCTAAACATTACGTCATTTCTCGCATGTTTAAAATCATATAACTGTAAAATCAACGAAGAGTTGATGTTGAGTTGGAGCAGATACTGTATGTTCCCACTCTAAAACACTTCAAACTGTAATATTAACACTATTAATTGTGCTACATCAATGTACCATGTCACGTCTTTGCACGCCTGATTCATGTTTTCAGAATTTAGCACTTGTATGTACTGTGTGTATATATACACTAATGCTAACTGTGTGCTATGTTTTCTTTTTTTACAGTAAGAAATACAGAGCACAGATGCAAGTATGGATATTTTGCAATGATCTCCAGAAGCAAACTCCAGTGGAACATCTTCCCAGAAGAGTGGAGCTTATTATAACAGCAAATGGAGACTAAATGAGGAATAGGATGTTGAAAAGATACATACACATCTTATAGTCATGTGTCCACAAACTTTTGTCCATAGTGTTTATACGGTACCTCACAAAAGTGAGTAAACCCCTCACATTTCAGCAAATATTTTAGTGTATCTTCTCAAGGGACAATACTACAGTAATGGATATATATTTTAGTCAATATGCAGCTTGTATAGCAGTACAGATTTACTGTCCTCTTAGAATAACTCAACATACAGCCATTACTGTCATAATATCTGGCAACAAAAGTGAGTACACCCTAAGTGAACATGTCAAAATTGTGTCCAAAGTGTCAATATTTAGTGTGAGCACCATTGTTATCCTGCACTGCCTTAATCCTCCTGGGCATGGAATTCACCAGAGCTGCACAGGTTGTTGCTGGGATCCTCTTCCACTCCTCTATAATGACATCATGGTGCTGCTGGATATTAGACACATGGCACTTCTCCACCTTTCACTTGAGGATGCCTCACAGGTGCTTAATGGGCTTCAGGTCTGGAGACATACATATCCACTTCATCACCTTCAGCTTTCTCAGCAAGGCAGTTGTGATCTTGGTGGTGTGTTTGGAGTCATTATTATGTTGTAAAACTTCCGTTCGGCCGAGTTTCTGAACAGAGGGTATCATGTTCTGCTTCAGAATAGTAGAAATGTCACATGTTGGAATCCATGTTTCCCTCAATGACCCACAGCTTCAGAGTATTCAAGCTACAGCCAATAGGTTAACAAACACATGCGGTCAATGCAAAGTTGCCTAAATTGTTTCTGCAAATGTCTTCTAAAACATACCTGGACTTTCTCAATTTGGTTTAGGATAATAAAGGAAATAAAGGAAACTTTGCAGTGGAGCTGAATGCTGGGGGCAGAATGTTTTTTTGTTGTTGTTGGGGTGGTGGTGGTGATTTTGTCTTGTATTGCTGGAACTAGTGCTTGTTTGAAATGTTCAACTAAATCCAATGTTAAAATTAAAAAACTAAATTTGGGCAACAAGCATGTTTTGTATAAATGACTACATCAGGATCATTCAGAAGGAAAATCAAATTTTCACCTGATGGATGATAAAACAGCACCAGATATGCTTCCTTCTGAATCTTTCAAAACAACAACAAAACTCTTGGCTAACTCGAACATAAAAGAATTATACATTTAAAGAAGCATGGCCATACTGTATCAGACAAGGGTCTTGTTCGTCTAACCTGCATACTCACTGTCGGCTACATTTTTCTGCAGATCAACTCCATCAATCAGCTCCTGAAGATCCTTGGAAATCTAAGACCATTGATTTATCGAATAGCCTTCTGCTAAAATGTAGTTCAAATCTTTTTACATAAACTTTTTACTTATCAACACAGCATGTATTCTGACAGATAGCTCTTTGCATTGGTTAGTTTACTTTATTACTAACTAGCTTTAGACTGTCTAATGCTACATATTGTCTTTCTAACAAGCATTTGGTGGGATTAAAAAAGAAATGCTAATGTTTTTTTCATATTCCTTGGACTTTGGGGAATTCTTCTGATATTGTATTACATCTGAGTGAAAATTTTAAAGTATATATTTCAGAGGATAATTGCATTTTTACTTGGGCAAAGATTTGTGGCTACTTTTATCATCTGTAATAATAATTCTCACGATTATATCAACCCAGAGTTCAGCACCATTACTGTTCCATTAAAACAAAAATAGCTCAATTTTATTGGCTATAACAGTGTGCTCGGTTTCCCCTTGTTTACCAGTCAGAAGTATTATGCTACATTATAAAGTCTTTGTTATACAGAATGTTTCCACATTCGTACAGTATCAGTCAACCATAAAGTAGCACATAGAACTACATAAACCACAAAGTGAGCTGAAATCAGTGCTAAGATTATTACTGAGTACTGTGTAGAAGTGGTTCCCTATGTGTACTAAATTTTCCAGCAATGCAGCTCAGCCACTGCAGCATGTTGCTACTATAATAGTGGTCAAGTAAAATTTCACAAATTCTTGGCCTTATAATGGACTTGTATCTAGACTGATTAAACAAGGACGATAGTAGAATGAACACCAATGGTTAAGACAAAAGTAC
Source organism: Silurus aristotelis (assembly GCF_946808225.1). NCBI lineage: Eukaryota > Metazoa > Chordata > Actinopteri > Siluriformes > Siluridae > Silurus > Silurus aristotelis. Next base: position 6,009,896 of record NC_139598.1, on the reverse strand, counting down.
TGTAGCACAACAGTCCACTTGGGGACGCATAGCTTGCTAATGTTAGTGGAAAAGATCAAGATCAGAGAATGTTTTAAACGGCAGTTCGCCTCCAGACCCAGTGATATTCTTTAACCCTCCTTAACACAATCATAGTGTTTCAATTCGGACTGGACTAAGAATAAATATGTAAAGGAGTATTAAAGCATTCTGTTCTCTCAGATAATCTGCAGATGTGCTTCACGACAGCTTTAGACCTTTAGCCATCAGTTCTCAAACAGAATGCTCCCCAAATTCATTATTAAAGCATGACTCAAGGCTAGTCGGCTTTAACACAGATGTTTTACATTATTTACAAACTGGAAACAATGGTAAGGAAGTGGATTAAAAGATTTGGAAGACTTCTGAATAAAGGATAAGTGCTTGCATAAGCAAAATAAATCCTTCTGATTTGTCTGAATGCTTTAAGACATGAATTTTTGTGGTGTGGAGATGATTCCCACTGCTTTCAGGTCATCCTGTGGTTCCATTCAATTTCAATTTGTATATCATTGAACAAATTATACTGGTGTACCAAATTGTACCCAAAAAGTGGTGAGGGAAAGGGCAAATTTTGGAACAGGCAATTCATTTAGAACCCCTTCTATTTTTTTGGTGACCATGTTTCTTCTAAATTAGCAGACAGGACAAAATCCTGATGTCCTAAATATAACTAAACGAGGTCGCACTGGTTCCAAACAATTGCTCCCCACGTGCATCAATGAGCCTCGGCCTCCCATGACCCTGTCGCTGGTTCACCACTGTTTCTTTCTTGGAGCACTTTTGATAGATACTGACACCTGCAGACTGGGAACATCCCCCAAGAGCTGCAGTTTTGGAGATGCTCTGACCAAGGCTTCTAGACATCAAAATTTGGTCCTTTTTAAACTAAGCTCAAACCCTTACGTTTGCCCCTTTTTCTTACTTCTAACACATCAAATTTGAGGACAAAATGTTCACTTGCTGCCTAATATATCCCACCCACTAACAGGTGCCATTAATAGGAGTTAATCAGTGATATTCACTTCACTAGTCATAATGTTACAGTGTCATAGCTTTATGCCTGATCGGTGTATATCATTTCAGTATTACTTATGAAGGAGTGGAATATATTAGGCAATAGGTGAACATTCAGTACTTGAAGTCAATGTGTTGGAAGCAAGAGAAACGGCAAGCTTGAGAATCTAAGTAACTTTTACAAGAGCCAATTTGTGATCAATAGAATACTTGTGTGGTGCTCCAGGTATGCAATAGTTAGTATCCAACAAAAATGGTCCAAGGAAAAGACAACCGGCAAGCAACTGGCAACAGCATTATGAGAGCCCATGGCTCATTGATGCAAAGATGGGGAGTGAAGGCTAGCCTTTTTAGTCTGATTGCACAGAAGGGATTTTGTAACACAAACTGGCCCTTTGCTGCATTTGGGGCTGCCACAGACTGGTCAGATTGCCAATGCTGACCCATGTCCAATGTACTACTTACCTAAACATTGTTGCAGATTTAATAAATCACCCTACCATACAGCGAAAAATGTTCAGGAATGGTTTAAGAAACTTGACAAAGTTTGAGTTGACCTCTGAGTTCCCTAGATCTCAATCCAATCAAGCAGTACTGCGATTTGCTCGGAAAACATATCCCATTCAAGGAGACTCCACCTCACAACTTACATGACTTGAAGGAATTGCTGGCAGATACCACAGCAAACCTTTGGAGGTCTTCTGGAGTTTCGAGAGAACAGGACTGTTATGGCAGGTCGCTGTATATTATATACACTTGCATGAATGACACTAAACAGGTTTATATTCAGGTTGATATTATTTATATGTATAATGTAAAAGTTAATGATAAATGTAATACATGTATCCAAACTTTTGAACAGCCATGTGGGAGCACTAAAAGAGGGGTTACACAACTGCTATCTGTGCATACAATTTCTTTGAAAAAACGCTCTCAGTTATTTACCCCATTTTATTGGTTTGAAAACACCATAGTACTGGGCTCCCATGGATTATGGGTATTCATCTCGACAGTAGATGACTCACCACACAAAGAGATCTCAGCAGTGAAAGCAGTACGAAGACGGTTTACACCCACCAATGTGACTGCGAGCTGTAAAATCTATACAGTGAAAATAAAAGAGTGAAAATCCAACGTTTTTTCTGTCTTTCTTTTTCTGTAAGCCAAAGACAATGCCATTCAAGATAAAATAAAAATAAAATCAAATAAAAAATTCTGGAGCTTATAATATGTGCTTGAAACAGAAACGTGTCCTACCCTCATGGATGTGTCCTCCCAGTGCACTCAGACATATCCTTCATATTCCCATCATTAGGAAAACCTATAAATATTTCCTGCTTCTGTCAGGCCTTTGTCAAAATCCAGTGAGTCATTGCAAAAAAGTCCTGGCTGCGTTGTCACGAGCAGTTATTTTTCATTGCTTGGTTTGTTTCAATTACTCCGCTTGTTAGCCGATGCAGCTTCCCGTCTTTAGGGTGCCCTCTTTTTATAGACATTAACACACAGCACAAATCATTTCAATGCTGAATGCAGGAGCTAAAAAACAACACTACAATCCTAGCGGACACACTGCCGTATTGACTTGTCTCACTATGCTGTCTTGACTCTCTGCTTGAGATGTCATGAATAAAAAAGGCTAAAAAGTCATGCATGTGAGAAGCTTTTTCTGTTATGTGGACACAAACAATCTGACACAAAGCTTACAAGGAGAATAAAGCCCAGATTCATGTTTATGCTATGGGATACATGTGCATCATCCTTAGTAGCTGCCTTATCAGGTCAGGGTTGTGGTGAGTCAAATTTACAGCTACTGGATATAGAAATATAGCTAAATTCTGGCAAGAAATCCAATTAACAGTTAAAATCTTTATAATTAGCTTAACCAATTCTTACTGTATGACTTAGAGTGATGTAACTGATTTTGAGGAATGGTCAAAGCCAGTGTTTATACTTCATATTGGCAGTTTGCTTTCTAGGTTTTCTGTTTGGGGGCATTAAGTTGCAGTTGTGGGGTTTAAAATCAGGTAAAGAGGGAATGAGGGAAGAACAGAATCCAGTGTGATGTAGGTAACATTTACTTCGGGTCTAAAACTGGATACAGGTATATTTAATTGCAGCACTTAACACATACCAGATCTAGATAGTAGTACTGCTCATACCCCTAGTCCACATGTGTATGTGATTATTTATTTTGAATGCCTAGCTTTTACTCAAGAACAAGCACCACCCTCTTTTTCTTTTTTTTAAATATGTAAAAAAAATACTGTACCTCGTTTCAAAAAACTGATTTGAAGCTCGGACAATAGCAAAGAGTATGTTAAGGTTTAACCCGGGTCTTACATTTCAATTCGTGTTTGTAGTTGCACCCCAACATATCCAGTGCAAATGCCTTAGAATGAGAATGCAATAAAATTCAATTAAATTAAATAGCAAACATAAAAAGAGTAATACCTTTTTCCAAAATGTTTGAAAGTGTTCTCATGTGGACAAAATCTCTTTCCAACATAAAATAAATAAAAAAATTATGTCCTCATAAAGTGTCCAACGATTATTCAGGGTATTTGTTTGGTTTATTTCCCGAGACTTTAACTTTAACTTTTTTTTTTTTTTTTTTTTTTTTTTTGCATAGATGGTTATGCCAGGATGACATACTAATTGTCTGATGATTTATCGTTTAATTAGTTTCTGTGAAATAAATAACACGATGTCTCTGTTGTGACTAGACTGCTGGCCTGAAATCTGAGACTTTCATCAAACTAAAACTTTTACTGCCAAACATAAAAGCACATCTGTTCCCTGCAGGTACTTCAGGGCTTATCGTTATGCAAAAGATGAGCTGGCATTTCTTCCTGCATGTCGTTTTAAAGCCGTACTGTATATGCAGTGGTTAATCAGACTCATCTTTATTACCTGCTGGTGATAGACAAAACTTCATCCCGAGTAGCAGATGGCAAGACTGAGACATAAATCTGACAGATACGACAATTGATAGATGGAGTTATATAAGATTCCCATCTGACCAAAAAACAAATAGCTGCAAATTTTATTCAACAAGCCTGAACTAGACAAATCACGTTTATAATTTATAAACTGTTAAGAGTATAGAGTTGGCAATAAACCTGGCCAATTTAGTATTCAAATAAACGTCTTTATTCTGGACAGGGTCATCATGGATCCAGAACCTTGGGAACAATAGATCTGAGTTGGAAATACACCCCAGACTCCAGTCCCATTGCACAACACTATGGACACACATTCACATACTCCCTAACATTTAGCTATCTAGAGTATTGACCACCATGGGTTTGTGGAGACAGAGGAAACCTGAGAACCGAGAGTAAACCCACAAGAACACAATGAAAACAGGTATAACTCCACACAAATTATACTTGCCTCAGGGTCAACCCAAGTACCCTGGAGCTGTGAGATTGTAACAGTAACCTTTGGCTCCCCAGGGCCACCAAGTTCCTGTAGAAATACCCTGTAGTTTTGTAGAACTAAGTCTTCAGTCTGTGTTTGATGGCTGAACTTTATTTCCACCCTTGGGTACCAGAGTCTCACTGCTTGTCTTTCTTATATCAACCCTTAACTCCTTAGGGGAGTCAAGGGTGGTCCTGTCTTGGTCTTTTTTTAACTTGGTCGAAAATTATTAAGCCAATGGAGAGATCAAAGCAGTAGACTGGTATCCTGTTCCTTAGGAATATTGAAGGCAAGTAAGGGCATGGCTTTCTGAGTTTTTTTTTCCAAAAAAACTTCTCAAACCCAAAGACCAGTCATGTATGAGTTACAGTAGTTAAGTCCTGAGACTCAAGAACCCAAGAACATGAATTAAAAGCACCTTGAGGGGCCTCATTGGAGTCTGAACTCTCTTGTCCAAGCAGGGACAACAATGTGCTAAGAATTATGACTGATAAAGTATGCCATTTGGCAGATGCCTTATCCAGAACTTACATTTATCTCATTCATACAAATAAGTAGCTATGGGGTTAAGGGCCTTGCTTACTGCCCCAGAGGTGGCAGCTTGGTGTGGCTGCGGGGGGCTTAAACATACATCCAAAGTCCAATGCCTTAACCACTAAGCTACCACCTCAACGTAAAGTAATTCTCAAAGGATCAAGGTTTATTTCAGGTTTATTTGACAATATTCCCTATTTGAGGTTTATCAGACATTCTGATTTACACATATAAATCTGAATAGCTCTATGGGAAGAGAATTTTCAAGTGGAAACAGAAAAATGCAAAAAAGATCTAGAACAAAATGAGAAGTAGCTCAAACACCAAACTTTGAGAAACACCTGTATAGAGAAGTTGATCCTTTACAGGTCATCCAATTTAGGTCTCCTCTAAACAGGAACAAACTGATGCTATACTAAAAAAATGATTAAATTTTTCCATTTACTGTGGCCAAGAAGTGCAAAACAAATGAACAAATCTGAAAACACAATAACACACAAAAAACCTATTAACCAGAAAAAAAACAAACATCTGAAAACAAAATAATAAATTCAAAAAAACACCAACAAATTCCTGTATATATTGCATGACAGATGTCTCGTCTAAATATACCTACCTTATCCGATTTGTCTGAACTGTTGTGTTTTCTGATTTGGTCATTTGTTTTTGATTTGTTAAAAAAAAAAATTAATTTGTTATTTTGTTTTTTAAATTGTTAATCTGTTTTAGGATTAGTTTTGCACTTCTTGCCCACCGTACAATTTGGCTTTGAAGAGTTTTTGGGGGATCAGGATTAAAAACGATAGTTGATCAAGCCGCTTGTAACTGCTGAGTCAACACAAATACGGCAGCAATAAATGTCACCTCACAGCCGCAAAGTCATTGATTTGACTTTGGATTTCTTTGCACCTCTCAAAAACATGCGAGAAGTTGGATTGGACGGACAGACGGACATATGTACATACATACATGGTATACTGGAGCAAGTCCTTAGTCTCCTTAAGGATGCAGGGACCCTGATTTGAAATTGATCCTGAGCTAATGTGGTTTTCTTCCTGGTCCCCTGGTTTCTCTCCCCTTTGAGAAGAATGCCAGTAGGTGAACTGTCCACTCTACCATACCATTGCCCATAACTGTGAACGAGTGAATTAATTTGTGTGCATGGACCCCTCCAATGGACTTTCCTTTCTCGTCTGGAACATTCCCTAAATCTAGGGGTAGCATGACCCTGAGAGAGGTACGGTGCTTACTGAAAATGAACTACACCTTATTCTGAATTATATCTATATTCTGTTATATAACAGGGTTTCTTTTCCGAGATCTCGCAATAAACTACACTTTTAAACTTTTTTCCAGTGAGTTCACCCCGTTCAAACTGACACTTTATTTCATAAGGGACGCAAGTATGACAAGCGACCACCGCTATGCGTTATGAATAAATCATAAGGCAGACAAAAAATAATATTTGCTAGGCAGCGCTTGTAATTTCTCAACCATGCTGTCAGAATCCAACTTAATACAATGGGTAAATATTTTATTTAGCAAAACTAGGTAAAAAGGTGATCAGAAAAACAGATTTTTGCATCTGAATTCCTGGTTGCAATTTGTATTTTCTTTTCAGCACCAATTGCGGTAGGATGAAACAGAAGTACGGCCATGTGAGTAAATTGCTATGACAGTGTAAAGTGAAATCAGAAATTGGTATTCTTCCACCATGGGCTTGTCAAACGGTCATGTTTTCCACACACAATGTCACAATCGCAGTGCGTTTGAATTCAAGGGCACCGTTAGCCTGATCTATTTTGGTACTTTCCTAACATTTACCTCTGAAAAAACTGCCAAACTGATGATCGCCTCCTGTCACATTTCTTCTGTAATAACACTAGAACTATACAACGGTCAGGTCATTATAACTGATGAAGTAATAACACTGATTATATTTTCATCATGGCACCATGCAAGTAAACATTTTGTCCTGAAAGTTGACGTGTTAGAAGCAGGAAAAATGAGCAAGCGTAAGGGTTTGAGCGAGTTTGACAAAAGCCAAATTGTGACGGCTAGACGACCGTAGCTCTTGTGTGGTGTTCTGGTCTGCAGTGGTCAGTATCTATCAAAAGTGGCCTAAGGAAGGAACAGTGGTGAACCGGCGACAGGGTCACGGGTGGCCGAGGCTCATTGATGGATGTAGAGAGCGAAGGCTGGCCCCGTATGGTCTGATCCAACAGACAAGCTCCTGTCCAAATTGCTAAAGAAGGTCATTCTGCTCAACGGAGCAGGACTGTTTTGGCAGCAAAAGGGGGACCAACACTATAATTAGGCAGGTGCTCATAATGTTATGCCTGATCACTGTATACTATACTGTCTACTACACTATAAGTATACTACAGCTGTTTATTCTGTATGAAAAGAAAATACAGATGGTTGACGAAGAAGAATCATTGTGGATTGATGCATTTGATTTGCTGGTATGGTTTAAATCCACCAGCTCCCTTTTAGAGAAGTCATTTGGATGCTATAGTCTTCACACTCACTACTTACTGTTAAACCTATGGCAGAATAATGTATTAGATTTCTACCACCATCTTCAAAACACCAAATGACACTACATTTTGGAAACGGTGTTAAGTCAATCAGAAAATTCCAGAGGTGCTGCTGGAGGTCCATTGTCTTACTCATTGTTGGATGTAAGTTTTGTAAAATCACACTATATGGCCAAAGGTATGTGGAAATCTTCCATCACACCTACACCTATACTTGCATGTCATTTAGTTGTCTCTTCAGGGGCCCAGAGTTCAAACCTGTTCCAATAGCTCAGTAAAGACATCGCTTGCCAAGGTTGGTGTGGAAGCCGCCAGCACAGTGCCCTGACCACTGACCTCAACCCTACTGAAGACTTTTAACTTATCTTTTCGAGAGGGCGAGACAGAATAGAGTTCGGGGATGCAGCAATAATAGAAACTAACTTTTTGAACATTATGGACTTACTGTTGTACAACCAAAAAGAATTGCCTAGAACACAGGTCATTATGTTGTATTCCTTATTATGAAATGAATATTATCCAGAACACGATTAATTCTTTGTCTGGTTGGTAAATTGAGTAGCAATTTTTGCATTGTTGTCATGTTTGATTGTGATGTAGCAGCTCTTGTTTGTTCTTATTTTTTTTATCTTTTTTTAAATACAGAGGGAAATAGCTGAGCTTTAAAAAGCTCAGGCTCCTCTACAGGTAATCCCATATACTGTAAGCCCCCTCTAAACAGTAAACATAGTTATGCTATACCGATGTAGTGATTTAATGGCTGGTGCTGATGTGGCTACATTTGAGTTTTGCATTTGATTTGTCTCTGTTACAGGTTGAGTACAGTCAAATTGGTGTCATATAGCCGCTCTTTTTTTTTTTTTGTTTTGTTTTTTTACTTGTAAAATGTTGTTTATTGCAGTTAACACTAACCAAAATGAAGAAAAGAAAGGTGATTTTCAAACATTGGCCTGTTTCCATATAATGTAAATACATAATATTTCAATCTTTTTAAACGAATCATGAAATATATTTTGTGAAAAATTGTGAAAGGTTTCAACCCCAATGAGAATCTTTGGGACGTCCTGGAGAAACGCAGAGCATTTTCTTGAGCATCTTCTTCATTTTCGCAGAGCACCGTCAAACATTTTGGCAAGAAATGAATGCAATTCTGGACAAAAAATAATCATGTGATGACATTGCATGAGCTTATTGAAGTGATGCCATGCTATAATCAAAGAAAAAGGCGGTGTACGGTGATTTTAGCGTGTGGCTTTTCCGGCAGGCTGTGTGTTTTTGCTATATTGTACGTAATTATAATATTCATTAATCTTTGGTGGTGAAAAACTTCAGTCACTGACTTTATTCCCAAATGAAGTAACACATCTGTATAAAGCTGTGCTCGTGAATGACATCACTCACCCAGAGTTCCACAATTGTTTCTCCCAACAAAAACAATTCATTAATACCATCAATTACTATTCCGCGACTGCTCCTTACGTTAAGTTGATACGTTTGGGGCGAAAACCGAGATGTTAAAACACAACATTGATAGTGATAAAAACAATTTGATGAAATACTGTAGGAAGCACAAATATCACACACACAAACATAAAGGAAAAAAACAACAACAAAAAAACAGCATTCTTCATCTGTTCCCTTTGAACACAACGAGATCCTTGGCATGTATGTTTGACCTGCAGGTTGGATATGTAAAGTAATATTTGTGAAGGCATGTGCCGATATTGCATTAACTGATTGATTAAATGATTAGAAAGAAAAAGCCGTTCTCAAACATTTTCAACAGAATGGCAGGATTGCTTTTGAATCGGTTGAAAAAGCCTTGGGGGGAAGGGGGGCGGGGGGGTGAGACACGACCTGAATGTACGCAGGGTTACTGAAGATATTTTGTGTTTAGGATAAGAGAAATGAGTTAGACGTACATCCTGCTATAATTATACAACTGATTATCGGCGCATGCCTAATACAAATCTGCATTCGCGGTGTAACAAAAAACGTCAATTTGTTGTTGCGGAGATTCGGAAAAAAAACGATTGGATGAATGTGCTGATCGAGGAACCTGATCACCGGGTGCAGTCTTGTTTCAATCGGACACGGTTATCCGTAGCTGCCACTGAAGGTGCATTATTATCGGCTTCATTATTGTTAATCCTGAACAAAGTAAATACTAATTGAGATGATGGAAGGTTGTCTTGGTTTACTAATAAACTGAATGTAAAAAGCGAATATTAAAAATATGATCTACGGAAACGGTTGCTTCGGTTCTAGAGAGTAAAATGATAAAATGCTTCCTGTTCACACTGATCAGGCGTAACATTATAGGCACCTTCCTAACATTGTGTTGGTCCCATTTTGCTGCCGAAACACTCCTGACCTGTCGAGCATTAACAGCATGAACTTCTTCAGCCAATGAGCCTCGGCTGCCCGTGACCATGTCACCGGTTCACCACTGTTCCTTCCTTGGAGCACTTTTGATAGATACTGACCACTGCAGACCAGAACATCCCACAAGAGCTACAGGTTTTTTGGAGATGCTCTGACCCAGTCGTCTAAAGGTCACAATTTAGCCCTTGTCAAACTCAAATCCTTACGCTCGCCCATTTTTCCTGCTTCTAACACGTCAACATTAAGGACAAAATGTTCACTTGCTGCCTAATAATATCCCACCCGCTAACAGGTGCCACGATGAGATAATCAGTGTTTTTCACTTCACCAGTCATAATGTCATAATGTAATGCCTGATCGGTGTATTTCTAGTTCACATTGTAGATCACACGTTAGTAACGGAGGAGCGAGTGTCATATCATAATCAAAGCTCTATCAGAAGAGCTAAGGTTCGCCAAATCACAATCGTTTCGCTACCAAATCTGATTTCCAAATAAAAAGCTATTCGTCAACGTTTGATTGATTTGGTACATTTGGACAACGACTTCATTCATCTCTTCAATTAATCTAAATAAAAGTACCGCCGTTAATTAAAAAAAAAATTTTCACGTGAAATTTGAAAAAAATACATAAAATAAAAAAAAAAAGGTTTTTTTCAAAATCTAAAGTATCACTGAGATTGCTTTAATTAGAACAGATTGATTCATCTGTTCGTGCACCAATCAATCCTCTTGCCCTTGCACTGATATGTATTAACAGGCCTGGAGCAAAGTGTGTGATATGAATGCAAATTAAACAATTAAGCATAGGTTTCTGAGCCTGATTAATATTTTGTTCTGACATCGGTCTGTTATGTCTGGCATTTTTAACCTTATTTTGACTTTTAGCAGCATCGCGGCGCTTAAAAGGAAAATCCACCCTGAACGACGTACGTTTTCAGTCTTTTACCAATGTTATAACAGATTCGAATGAACCTCTCGGTTGACTTCTTTGTATTTACTTTCGCAGTAATTTCCTTACATACAAGTTTCAGCATTAGCATTGTCCGGTGCAGCAGCACTTACCATACTGCCAACTGGCTGAGCTGATTCTGAATCCATTTAATCCTTGTTGGAATTTTTTTTACCGTTACTGGAAAATTGGCAAGTAAAAAAGAAAAACTCTTTTTGGGAGCGAATCCGGTCATCCCTTTTGTCACTTCTATTAAATCGCCGCTTTTACCACATATCGATGTACAAGCATAAAGAAGCCAACTCAACCCTACTGAACACTTTTGGAATAAAATTGGAACACTGACTGCACCCCAGGAATCTTCACCTACATCAGTACCTGACAACTAACGCCCTTGTGGTTGAATGAGCACAAATCTCCACACCCACACGCCTAATTCAAGTGCATGGGGACATGTGGAGTAATATGCTCAAAAAGCACATCCAACGCATCTGGTCTGGTGTCCACAAACGTTTGCCCATATAGTGTGTATAAAATGTTATGTTATAACAGCAGCAAAAATCAATAACTTCAAGGGCTTGGAAGAGAAGGAGTGACTTTAGCTCGTCACACACTGTTGGATTAGAACTCTACTGTCAGGTTCCCCGATTGCTCAAAACAGGAAAGTGTACCTAAGTATTGAATCTGAGCAACAACAAATTTACCAAGATGAGTTAAACTAATGCTTTTGAAACAAAACAAACCTAACGGATCACTTGAGCTCCACAAAATGTTTGTAAACCATTTAACATCAACTTAATCCAAAAGTGCAATTTTACTACTGGTTCCCAGTTCAGTAGTGCTTTTCCTGCAAGTAATCTTTCATTTTGTTTGGTAAAGGTAGTTTCTGAATCAGATCAATCCGCGTGTACTGTCGAATAACGAACCGGCACAAGTACTGCAGCGAACGCACTTGCATGAAACGAGACACGGGATTGGTCAACCGGACCGGGTATGTCGCGGATCCCGGCTGGCGCGATCTGGAGTAACAGAACGCGCCGCTTTCGGAGTCTTTAATAGAGTGCTCGATGAGGTCGACGATGGACGTGTGACCCTCGACATCGGGCTGTTCGTAAAAGCTGAACCTTCCGTTCGAGTGTTCGATCCTGGTGTGGAGAGTCTTGCCTTGCGAGCGAAAGCTCAAACTGAGGAGATAGCGATCATCCGAGCTATCTCGCACCAGAAAAGAACCGTCGGAAAGGTCAAGGAGTTTGTCCTCGGCTTCCCATCTTGTTATGGGTCCCCAGTACCAACCCTGCTTAGCCAACTTCTTCAGCTCTTCAGTGAGGCTTGTGACAACCATTGGTCCACTGCTTTGTACTGAATCGTATACCCTGCTGACACCGGGAGCAAAATTTGGGTCGAAATTAAGATGGTGCCTCATCCTTTCGGCAACGTGCGAATCGGCACCACCGTATCCGGAATAGGTTCTTGGGATTTCGCCAGTGGAAACCGGAGAAAGTGAGGGTGAGAGTGAAGGAGCTTCGGATCCTGAATTCATTCCTGGAGTACCAAGCACATTCCCATTCATGGACTGATCCATGAGAATATCCGAAGTTAAAAGATCATGGTGGACATGGCCTTGATCCACATTCAATGATTCGTCATTGACTTGTTCCATTACCTCGATTGGTGAGGTGCCATCCAAGCACAACGAGTGGGATGATTCGGGGTACATTCCCTCATCTAAAGGCATGGTGTACTGGATGTAGTCCTGAGGGCTCAGTCCGATAACTACAGGCACATGTTCTTCCATGTTTAAATGCAAGTCACTGTTTGGGGGCTCCAAATTCTTCATAGATTCACTTCGATCGTCAAAAAGTCCCTCCATTTGGATGTCATGGAATTCTTTTCTGACGCCGTTAAGGGACGGACTGGAGCTTGGCGTGTGAACCATGGCTTTTACCTTCACCTCCATCTTAATACAAGCTTCTTCAGGGTCAACAGGTCTTATGGGCCAGGGGGACGGGCTGTAATGATGACTCCGCAGAGAAGCTGATCTTAAAGGGCGCTGGGTTTTGGCTTCGTTAAAGCTTATGGGGACCGAAGAGGACGAGAACGTGTCGTCATCGTCTCCCAAGCCCACTGAGGCTGACCCGCCTTTACTTTTAGGTTTCTGCTTGGAGGAAAGTCTCCTTTTTAAAGTCCCCATCAGACTTTCACTCTTTGATCTGTTCTTGTGGGCCCTCAAGTCCTCACCATGGAGGTCGCAAGCTAGCTCTTTGGTGTAACAATTTCCAAAAAGAGAATCGTCTTTCGTGAACTCGGGGGTCAACGACGGCTTTTGGAGCATCACAAATTCTCCATCCTCTTTGCCCTTGATGTTAAACGACTTTCGGAACGTCTTAAGGCTGAACGTCTTCTTCATTCTGATGTTTCCACGGCATGGGAGGTGATAGTCAATGGTTACTATCCTTCCATGTGACTGGGAAAGGCTGATCACAACACTGTAATCCTCCTCATCTGTAAGGATTAAAAAAATAAAAACATGGTAAATGTGTGAATGCACTGAGCAAATCTTTCCTGTCTAAATTCCTCTTGCTGTTTCTCAATTCTACTATCAGTCCTAAATAGTATCCAAAATTGGAATTAGTGTGTCACAAAGTATAGCATGTTAAAAAAAGGTCTATTATTTCCTGTAGTGTTAATCCTTGGGCAATTTATGAGCTAATATTCCCCACAGCTGCCAACAACAGAAGTATTGTAAACATTTTCCTTGCCAAATTTAACATGCAAACATTGTGGACAAGTGTAAACTCAGTAAAGTGTTTTTAGTATTGTGTATACTGAGATGGCGGTTTCAGTCAAAGAAAATGTAGCCTTTTTTAGTTTTTTTTTTTCTTTCCCAAAGTTTTCACGCCTGTGGAAACAGAGGCTTTCGAAAGCGATTAAAAGCGATGAAAGAGCCAGAAAGTAAAGGTAAAAAAGTTTGTTTTATGTGTATTTTAATTTACTATTTAGTATCAGTATGTTTTGCATTTTAGATAGATAGATAGATAGATAGATAGATAGATAGATAGATAGATAGATAGATAGATAGATAGATAGATAGATAGAATATTGTTTGCATTTAGTCTATATATTGACTTCAAAATAAATTTTTTACACATTTATGTTTCTTATTATGTTACTTCTCTTTACTCAGTTAATAAAAAAATTAAAAAAAATAAACTCCAACGAAAAATTATTTTTAATCACAACATTTGATTTACTAATGCGGCAAGTCTCAAATCAAACACCAAAATCCTCTATGATGCACACATCCGGCAATTAAAACCGTCCGTATGGAAACATAGCAAAGGTTCTGTTTGGTTTGCATAATGTATGTATGTGTATATACATACATATACATATATACACACATATACACATACATATACACATATACATACATACATACATATATATATATACACATATACATACATATATACATACACATATATATATATATATATATATATATATACACATATACATATACATATATATATATATATATATATATATATATATATATACATACATACACACACACACACACACACACACACACACACACACATATATTACCATAGAATTTAACACATTAGAATTAGCTTTGTTGTGCCTGCTAGTTTGTTAGCCAGGTAGCATATATACTATTGACTACGCAAAATTGGCAATAAGAACAATATTTTTCTAAACTGAAGCTAAATTATTTCATTAAAATTGTCCCTTTATTTACCTCTTATAGCACTACAATGAACCTCTCACTCATGTAGCTTTAAGCTAGGTATGGGCCTAACTAAACAAAGCTCTCTTAGCATGGACCAGGCCTACACATTCAGCCCTAAAAATACATTTATTAAAACAACAGCTGTCGTGGTGGTGTTGTAGGATGATTATTTTTAAATATATTTATTAATTACAGCGTAAATATTTTTTTTCTGTTTATTGGAAATACTAACGTGGAGATGCTAACGAAGCTAGCAGGCACTAACAAAGTCAAAACAGGGGATTCTGAGCTAAACTGTGGATAAACACCAAACAAACAAATGACTAAACAAATAAAGAAACAGAAATAAACGCACCTCTGGAGTTTCTAGAGTAAAACTTGGATTTGTTGTATTTTTAAACGCCTTTTTTAGGCAGGGCTGGTGTGTTAGCTAACACGCTAACTTCTGTGCTAAGTCGCTAACTGAGCTAACTATAGAGTATGAACGTGCCGAGGTGGGACTCTTACACTCTTACTGTTCTGCATGATAGTCTGAGGATGTGCTGTGTGCTGAGTGAGCCTCAGTCCGGCGTTATAACGCGTCTTTCTGCCTTTATAACGTTTCTTTAAGCACCTTATAATCGGGTTAAAGCTAAAGGAAATTATCTGCCGTTTCTTCCTTTCTTGGTGGCTCTGCTGTTTTGCCCCTTCCTCTTCGGGTTGCCAGATTGAATCAGATATAAACGTTTCCACTGAGACGATTCAATCTGTAGCGGGATGTCACGATACACTCCGGGTATACGCGATACGATACCTTACAATACGATTATATATTTTTTATAACTGAACAATTTTTTTACATTTTAAATATTATAAAAAAATACTGAACGTTTTTAATGTCGATCATAAACAACTAAAACTATACAAACAATGTAATAAATAATACAAGATCATCATAAAGACAAATAATTTTGTAAATAAAATGTATTACACCAATTTATTTATTTAGTTTATTAAATATATAAAAGTTAATGTTTTAATTAAGTGAGAAATAAATGTTTTCGGTGTATTAAATTAATGGATGTAGGAAATAATTATATTATGAACAAAGCGTGTGAAAAGTTTGGAAACACTATGGTGGAGTTCATTCACTATAGTCA
This sequence comes from Silurus aristotelis, assembly GCF_946808225.1. Classification (NCBI taxonomy): domain Eukaryota; kingdom Metazoa; phylum Chordata; class Actinopteri; order Siluriformes; family Siluridae; genus Silurus; species Silurus aristotelis. The sequence goes on along the minus strand of NC_139598.1, from coordinate 5,994,135 downwards.
TTCTTCGATTTTTAAACACATGCGTATTTCTGTTCCTAGAAATGGACACTGGTTGTCTGCAAGAATGGTCTGTGGAGTCCAAATTTGTCATTTGTGGCTCTAAAACATTTTCAGCTGAATGTTTAGAGAAATGAACTGTCCGAATGCCAAGATTGTGTAAAACTGGTATTCGTGATAAGGGAGGATTTTTCAATGCAAATAAAGTGTAACATCTGTACATTTATATATTCATTTATTCAAAGTAAATCTTCATTCTGTTTCATTGAATAGTTTGTTGCATTGAAACAAAAGGAAGATACATGTGTCTCTCAAAAAACATAAAAGTGTTTCCAAACTTTTGCAAGACACTATAAAATAATACATTAATTATCAATATTTAATTTAATAAGAAATCTGCTTGTTTGTAATATTAAATAATTTTTCATTATGATTGGTTGATACGTATCTACATTTCTTCATTATTGTTGGTGTTTTTCTTATTATTATAATTGAGAAATTATGATTTTAAGCCCATAAATTGATACAGAAGAATATAATAAGTAAAAACATTCAATGCTTTATGTAGTAAGCTGTGAACCATTTCACTAATTTCATTAAGAAGGCACCTCCCCAGTGGGACTGTACTTCTTATATCTTTAATATCATACAAAAATAACAGGCTAAGTATAAAATAAATATAGGTATAGGCAAATAAAACCTTTGCTTATCTTAACTTTTAAATTAAGTTGTTTTGTGTTTATTAACCGATAAAATACTATCTGTTTCTTGCTTGATTTCTTCATTATTTGTATGAAAATGTCCTGTTAGTCTTGTTTAGAGAGTGCTGATTTTACACATTGTAGGACTCTGAAATAAATGTAATATGTGGTAGGTACTTAATATTGTTATGTCAGAATATTTGTTATAAATCCCAATGTGATAGCAAGTATAGGAATAGGAATTGGAAGTGACTACAGGACAATCTGGAAGTGACTACAACCAATCTGGCCACCCAGTGTCCCTCATCCACTCCTTTGTTGATGTTGATGATAGAAGCAGATAGAGATTCTTCATACCACATGTGTTCCAATGTTTTTGGATGATAATAATAATAATAATAATAATAATAATAATAATAATAATAATCAGCAGCAGCAGCATCATCACCGCCATCATCATCATTATCATCAACACCTACAAATGTAAAATTAAGTACAGCTCAGAAGCTAGTACAAATAATTCAGACGTCAATAAAGCTATTGTGATGTAATATATTTCACTAATAATCACAGATCACTAATATGACCATATCACCATATCTGAAATTTGAATAGGACAATTCCAATGAGGGGAAAAAAACAACTAGGAAAGTGCATTGCACAATTCTGGAATGTATTTATTACACTGATTCTAATTCGTTTTGTAATAAATGCGTTCCGTTATTGTTGCCGTTTATTGTCTAGCAGCTGCTGTGATAAGAAACAGGATTAGACAATTACCATGGAAAGTAATTTGGTATTTATGTATGAAAGTCTCTCTTTAGATAAGCTACACTGTAAGCACAGAGGCGTGGAGGGGTGGGCAAGCAGCCTGCTGGGGCTTACTGTGAAAAGAAAAGTAGTAAGATTTATAATCTATAGTACAGTGATATAGTTTCATACTTAATAGCATTTAGTGACTAAGCGGTCTGGACAACCAGGGAAAGTTCAGTACTTCAGGGAAGAGTCTTCCTGCAGATCTCCCATTGCCAAATTGTGATTGCTAGATGACTGGGTCAGAGCTTCTCCAAAACTGCAGCTCTTGTGGAATGTTCTAGTCTGCAGTGGTCAGTATCTATCAAAAGTGGTCCAAAGAAGGAACAGTGGTGAACCGGCGACAGGGTCACGGCTTATTGATGCACGTGGAAAGCGATGGCTGGTCCAACAGACGAGCTCCTGTAGCTCAAAATACTAAAATCGTTAATGCTTTTAATGCTCAACCGGTCAGGACTGTTTTGGCAGCAAAATGGGGATCAACACAATATTAGGCAGGTGGTCACAAAGTTACGCCTGATCAATATATATCAATATGCAAATCCTGTATCTCCTGCATTCGTATTTAAATGTAGATTAAGAAATTACATTTAACTATATGCAGAAACAAGAATCCTCTGTTCATACATTATTGAGATTTCACACCAATAGACATTTAAATACCAAAGCAATAGCCTCAACACATACGCTGATGATAAAACACACACACACACACACACACACACACACACACACACACACACACACACACACACACACACACAAACATGAAAATCCACACAGGGGATTATTTGTCTTACCTCAAGAAGAACCCAAAGGAGGGAGACATGATTTGTTCAGCATGTCCAGAGCATCACTCACACTGATTTACTACCTCAAAGTGACAGTTTGTGCCAATGGCAAGGTAATCAGAGGTCCCTGCATGAATTCAAGAAAACTCAGAACCTTAGAGCAGAAAATGTGTATTATTGGCACGTCAGGCAGAAATTGTAAGGTTCAGACCATTCTGATTCTTCTTGTCCTTTCATCGGGGGTGGAATGATGTTCAGTGATGCTTCAGCTTTTTCTGATCCTTCACACTTCCCTTTGCATCTACATAGTATTTACTGGGTGACTATCTTTTCAAATTATGACCATAAAACTAATTTCAGATGTTTCTATGCTACAAACAAATATGAAGAATGGCACATATGCCTTATAATCCCCAAAAAGTATAAATAACAAAAAGAATAACATTTTCCTCTTTGCATTTTCGTCTGGTCAAAGGTGAATAAAAATACAGACAGTTTTACCAACCTTTCTATCTTCATATAAAAGTATGCACAAGGCAGTTTCTGAATTATTAAAGGGCAGTTTGCAGGCTACGGATGTCATAAAAACGCTTTTTTTTCTTTTTTGTGTGTGTGTGTGTGTGTGTGTGTGTGTGTGTGTGTGTGTGTGTGTGTGTGTGTAGTATCAACTTGAACTTGAACTTGGTGGCTATAATCAGATACTGGAAACATGAAGGGAGAGAAAATGAGGCTGCATCACTCCTCCGAGCCCTTATACCCTCTTTAGGGCCCTTAAGGCGTCTGACAGACTTTGCATTAATTACACCTGAAGCAGATGGAGTCCTATCAAGTCATACAGAAGTAAATGAGTCAGCTGCTCTGCGACCTGAATATGGAACGCTAATTATATTTTTAATTTAATGAATTCATTTGATTTCTATATTTCTTATCGTGTTTTTTATGTTTTGCCTCATGATAGCTATTGATAGAGAAGAGTAAATGATAACCTACATTTGTCAAGTAGTTGCTAAAGTTGCTTGGATAAGAGTGCAAGGTTTGTCATTTTTGTGTAAACCAGCCTTTACGCTCATGCATAAGATTTAAAACCTTATACATAGGCCATACTTTTAGATTTATGCAATCCTAACCAATATTAAAAATGTGAGCGACCCATCTGTAAACTGTACATTTTTTTGACATGATTGTCCCTATTAAGTGTCACATTCAGTATAATAGGATTTGCATGGAATAAAGCACTACATACTTTCAGATTATGTTCATGCTTTTTGCAAACATGTTGAATATATACAGTATATTCACTGTGGGATGAAGACAAGCCAGTGGTGGCAGTGTGACTCTTTGGGCAATGTTCTGTTGGGAAACCTTGGGTCTTGCAGTGGTGGACAAGGTAACAAACCATGTACTTGAGATAAACTAGAAATACACTGGGTAAAATATGACTCAAGTAAAAGTAATAGTACTCCCTTTAAACTTTGACTTGAGTAAAAGTTTTTGCCTTTAAATGTACTTAAGTGTCCAATATATTATAATTTTCCTATTATAATTTTTGTCACAAAACTCATGCTTAATCAACTCAGTTTATGTGAAAAGACTCTAATGTTACTCTCAGCTCACCAATCTAATAATTGAATGATATTAATGATTCTAAAACTGATTAATATCTATTAAAATGATCATAAGCCCAAAACCTTCTTTATAACAAATTTAAAAAAATCGCACAAATAAGGCTACGGGTGTTGTGGCAAGTTCGAGTCAGGAATTTTTTACATTGTTAATTCCTCTCAAAATATTTTGCTTGCTGTTGAACTGATGTTGAACTGTATGTTGGTGCTAAGAAGATACCACCAAGCGGCAATGTTTGACCGTTTAAGTTTTGATCCTCTCATGAATGAAAGAACGACTTATTTCACAAAATGTAGTTGAGTAAAAAAAGAGGATATTTGATTTTGGGATGTAGTGAAGTTAAAGTAAAAGTCTCCTTAAATGGAAAAACTTCAATAAAGTACAGATACGCAAAAAAGCTACTTAAATACGGTAATGGATTACATTTACTTTATTACTGTCCACCACTGTTCATTTAAATGTTGACATGGCCCAATAACAGTGGTCTAATTCAACAAAATAATGCGCCCTGACGAACTGCAAAAATAGTATATGAATGGTTGGAGGAACAAGAGAAGGACTTCAAATCCCCCCAGATCTCAGTCTGCATCTGTAAATGTGCTGGACAACAAAACTAATACACAGAGACAACATTTTGCATCTCACAGGATCGTTTGATAATTTTGGTACCAAATAGCATATAAGTTAATGCCTCATCAAGTCAAGCTTGTTTTGGTGACACCAGTGGGACACAATATCAGGCAGCTAGATCTACTGTCAGGAAAGCGCGGAGCACAGCCAGATTATTAGGTGAGTGAGGGAGGACCCAAATGCAGGATGCGACAGGTTTAAGGAGAAAACAGGCTTTAATATGAAAAGTGGAGCAAAGTCTTGTGTGTCCTTAAATACCGGGAGGCGTAAGAAAAATGGCAAGATGGCCGCCGACCCAAAAGTGCACGCCGCGGAACCAAAAGTGCCTGACATCTACAGTAATGTAATGCTTAATGAATATATGTACAGTGTCCAAAACTTCCAATTCTTTGTTTTTTAATCTATTTTAAGTGCCACCAGGCAACACTGATCAGGGTATTTGTCTACACCCAACCTAAAATTAGAACCTCTTAAACCTCAGTTGTGCCATTATGACATCAGATAGAACAATTTGGATCATTGCTCCATTTGAAGTCATATGCACACAGTTCTGAAGCACCCGCCTTCACAACATGCATGCTGAGAGAGAGATAATAAGGGATAGGGAAGTCCACTGGTTTGATGTTGAACAACATCAGAGACCAAATGGGTACAATAGCCCATAGTGACATACATATTGACTCAGGTGTTAGACAAGAAATTCAATTCATACACACTTTTGCCATGTTTTATGGAGATAGCACACACATGACATTGATGTACTGTAAAGAAAGTATGGTATGTGCTTTTTAAGAATTGCATTCTACATTTAGTCCTAATTAGCTCTTTTGTTTTGTACTGTTGTAAAGTTAGTAAAGTCAGGTACTGATTTATGATGATGACAGGCCTGGGGTACAGTCAGTGTTCCAATTCATCCTAAATATGTTTAATAAGCTTAAGGTCAGAGCTCTAGAGCAGGCCACTCAAGATCTTTCAAACCAATTTATATAAAGCATATCTTCATAGAGTTTGCTTTGTGCACAAAAGCATTGGAGCAGGTTTGGGTCTACTAGTTTAAGTAAAGGGAAAATTTTATGATACTGCATCCAAAGAAATCCTTTACAATAGTGTGCCTTCAGCTTTGTGATAACAGTTTGGGAAAGAACCATGTATTGCTGGGAACGCCATGTGTCCCGATATTTTTGTCACTATAGTGTATTTTGTATGTTGATGTATTATATAATGCATTGTTTTGCAGTTCAGTCTATCCCAGTTGACTTCAGTCAATATTACACTATAGGGCTGGCAAATATTATCTCATATATTAAATGTTGTTACTATTATTAAAATTATAATTAATAATAATACTAATAATAATTAAGGCTGCTAATAATTCTGAAGTGGATTGTCTAACTGGCTGATCAATTTCCTCAAGCTCCATTCAATAATATTCCTACATTCTTTCTATAAAAAAACCCCACAGTATAACAAGGTAGACCGGTCCATGAACCTGGTATGTTTTCGGCAGTGCATTTGGACAAAAGGACAAGAAACAAACAAGTAAAAAAAAATGAACACCAAAATAACTCAAAAGGCCTGAGGGCCATTTTGCCGAAACACACCGCCGCCCGAGGAGACGTCTCGCTGAGAAAGTGCGTCTCGCTGCGAGAAATGCACTGATTTTTTTTTTTACAATGATTTTTGGCATGAGAGGGTAAAGCTATGAGTCATGCAGTAGTTTTTGCGGACACACACAGGTGCTGCACATTTCCTGTGAACCATGTGATGTGAATGAGTGATTTCAAATCAAGTTTGATTACCAGGACAGGCTTTCACACAGAGAAAAAAGATTTACGATTCGAACCCTCTCACACACACCGTGTTATATTGGCTGCAGTCTCAAACTGGAACAGAGCAAGCACAAAGTTGCAATTTTTTATTCACCATGTCTGTGACATATGTGTGATTACCATGGATGGGGACGTTGGACATGTTTTCTCCTGTACTGAGAAAAGAACATATCATTTGAGGAACCCAAAGTCTGAGGCAAGACGAATTTTTGTTTAATTCAGAAATGTAACTATATGCTAATAATAAAGGTCTTATTATGTGAAGCAATTAAGCAACAACTTAACTGTTAAAGCTTTCTAAATAATTGTGCATGATCACAAATCTCAGTTATACAGATTTTCCAAATATACAGATTTTCCTCTTAGACTATTTTGTGTAAGATTCTATTTCTTTTTCTCAGTTTCTCATTCATTCATTCATTCATTCATTCATTCATTTATCTTTAGAAAGAGCTTCATGCTAGTCATGGTTGTGACCTGATTAAGACGCTACCCACACACAAATTTTCACACTCATTCACACCTAATTTAACTCATGTAGTTTTCAGGAGGTAGGAGGAAACCAGAGCACCTGGAGGAAATACTCAAGGACATGAGGAGAAAGGTAGCTATATGACCCAAGCTTAACACTACACTAGAGGCCCTGGAGCTGTGAAACACCAACAAGCCAGTGCACCACTATGCTACCTATGCTAACTTTCATAACAGAAACATAATGAGCGCATGTAGTGATTAGACTTGATTGTGATTACTAACGTGTTCCTCGGACGCAATTAAGACGTAAAAGCTACGCTTAAAATGACACATAACTCCGACCAACTGATATTTCACTATATTGGGTGTAAAATGTCACCATATAAGCTTTTTCTACCAACAGGGCTAATACCTAACACACATCTGGCTATATTGATTGCTGTAAGATTAGCACTATCCACACTGTCGTTATTTTAGTAGAAATGACTGCAGTATCAGTGTCTGAAAAAAATGGCTCTTAGATCAAAAAGGATATGCCAGTATTGATCTCCTATAAAGACAAATATCTGTGTGTAAACCGTCAGAGACTGGTGTTGGGCTGCCATTTTGAATCACTGATAGATGTACAGTGCAAATGTCAAGGGTGTACAGTTTGTCTTTACAATAACATATGAAATGAGAAACTTGCTATATTTTAGATGATTGATAGTTTTCAAGTGAAAGATTTATTTCGTTTTTTATTTTTAGACCATTCAGGCAACATCTAGGCATCTATTTATCAGCTAAGCCTGAGGCAACTTTAAAAATGCTGTAGAAAAAGTTGCTAAAGAAGAACGAACGAGAGAAATAGTAGCGCTGTTGTCTATTTATTTTAAGGCGGTAGATGTTAATGAAGACGTGAGCGTTGTGGCTTGCATTACTGTAACAACGATTCCAATGTCACTAGCATTAAACATCGCTGCTTGAAGTGACATGACATGGCTAGTCTTCACAAGCTTTCATGAATAGCTACCGCATCATCCGTTCTCATGAGCTTCTCGCTGAGTTTTGTTGCGTTTTTTCTGGCAAACTTTCCTTTTTTTTTTTTTTATAACCGATAATTGCACGTAGACTATTACACTAGAGATCTTGTACACTTACAGTAATCTAATTTTTGCTAGAATAGCATTGGTATAAATTTGAAAGCTTTGCATTTCACAAACCAAACCAATAACAAACTGGTTACCACAACTCTTATTTATTTATTTATTTATTTATTTATTTATTTATTTATTTATTTATTTATTTTTCCTCACTGACTGAGTAAAGGTGTTTTACAGTTTTTCCAAGCAGCTTTTAATATAATATAATAATTTCTAATATAATATAATATAATATAATATAATATAATATAATATAATATAATATGTTAATAAAAGTATTTTTTAATGCCAATGTATTCATATTATAACAATTAAAAGGTGATACATGCTAAATAATTCATAGTACTAATAATACTAATGACTAAATAAAAATATTATATTATAAAAATATTTATTATAAAAATGTTAAATGTATTAATAACAACAACATTAATGATGATTATAATAATTTGAAAACGAATAATTGTAATAAATATTGATAATATTTTCTAGTATTTATAATAATATTAATATATTAATAACAACAGAAAATCAGGATATCATTGTTTAAATATTATTGTATTAATATTAATAATGTTAATAAATTAATACAAAGAACAATGATGATGCTAATAATAATAATAGTGATAATGATGATGGTGTTTTATTTATTTATGTATTTATATAAAAAGCTTTAGGAGAATGGTTGTGTGTAAAACAGCAGTTTATTTTAGTATTAAAGAGAGTAAAAGTCTTCCCGTGGGCTCACCACCTGCAGGAGGGACCGTAAGGGACGGTGCTGTGAGGATTGGGCAGCAGTCGAAGGCGGGGGCCTGCTTAGCCGGATTACGGATAAGCGGGAGAAAATGAATGAATGTATGAGAGAGTAAAAGTTTTGGCCCCGCGCATCACTGTCCCGTCTCTGGTCTTCCAACTGTCACTCCACCTTTCAAGGCTGGCACTGTGTGAATCCAGAATCACCATGTAGTGTACTGTGTAGTGCGCAGAAACTCCTATTGAATTGCTTACTATGTAGTGCACTGAAATAGGGGATAGTAGACATTCGGGATACAGCCAGCGCAACAGTTTGTTCCAGAGCCGGAAGTAGTTAAAACTGGCGCCCTGGTTAAAAAACAAAGCCGCGTCCACGCTGTTCAACGCGGTAGGAGGTTAAAGAGGAAACATGGGCTGCCTGGAAATACTATAGACACTCATATAATTCATTACAACTAACTTTACAATGGAAGTTTCATCTCTTATTAAAAAGCTCGGTAAGTGGACGCCTGTGCTCGCGCTATTGTTAAGTACTAAAGCTAGTCGAGGTTAGCCATGAAGGTTTGACGGAACATGAACATGCTCCCAAATAAATAATAATAATAATAATAATAATATATATATATATATATATATATATATATATATATATATATATATATATATATATATATATATATATATTAATTAGTTTGCAAAGTCTGTTTTTTTGTGTGCCCCGAGTTCATTCTGACATTTGTATATTAATGCTGCACTTTTAAAAATTTAGCTAGTTAGCTTCCTTTAACCCATTCTTAACACCTAACAGACTCTATTTCTTTAAAGTTGTATAAACTAGAAATAAATTTTAGCTTCAAAAATATTCAACTAATATTTTTTTTTGTGTTATTATACAGTATTGTCGTTATCCAGCTTACTGCTTTGAATAAATTTGGTTGCCATGGTGATTTCTTACCGTTAGAAATAACGCTCTCTAGAGTTGTTTTACGAAATAAATAGATAATAAATAATGATTTAGAGTGAATATGTCGGATAGTTTTGAAAATGTCTTTCAAAAAATAAAACAATTATTTGTTTGTTGTCACGTGTCAAAAGTCTAAAAATTGAGTAAACATGAATATTCATTAGTATGTTAATTAGATACGCCCCCAGTTTACTTTTTCAATAATAGTCTGTAGCAGGGGGGGCTTAAACTTTTTTCCTATGAAGGGTAAAAAAGTAAATTTAATTATTAGATAGATAGATAGATAGATAGATAGATAGATAGATAGATAGATAGATAGATAGATAGATAGAAAACTCTGTAACCTGCTTAACTAATGCAGATTTATTTTAAAAGTTCAGGTTCAGTGAAACTTCTGGAACAATGAGAAACAATCCTATTTATAATCCAGTTAAATGCCTAATACAGATATTCAATGACCACTAATGAGAGACATGAATCTTGTTCGTATTTTTTTCAAAAGTCTTTCCGAATGGCGAGCCCCCAGTCTAAATTGGGTGTAAAGGAAAAGTCACCCTGAAACATAATAAATGTGTTTAAAAGTATTTGAGGAGTTTTCAGTGATTATGGTGTTAATTTGTGCTTAATTCTTTATGATTTCTTGTTGTTGTGATGCCAACTCATAATAATGCTGATACAGTAGATTTAATACAAGAAAAAGTTGTCAATTTGATTGATTTCCAGTGTTTATATCCTGATTTTTATTTTTTTTTAAGCTTTTGTTTGTTTTTGTTGAAACCTCTTTATCTGACCTTACGGTGCATTTTAACGTTGGCATCCTATATTGAGTTTGTTATACAATGCTGTTCGACAGTGCTGTGGGGTTTAGCCCTCGCATACATTCCATGGAAAAAGAGCGATGCAGTAGCGCTTTCCTTTAGTCCAGTGGTCCCCAACCTATTTTGCCCCACGGACCGGATTAATGTCAGACAATATTTTTACGGACCGGCCTTTAAGGTGTGGCGGATAAATACAACAAAATAAAATGATACGACTGGCATAAAAACTGGTATTTTCTAAATATAATAATAAACGTGAATCCACGGTGTTGTTTTTTGGTAATTTTGCTAGCTTGGGGGTTTGAATTTAGCGGTAATGTATTATGTTACCTGCCGCAGCTCCTTTAATAAGGTAGCAGATGTTGGTAAGACATGTGACCGAGGCATCATGACATGCATCAAGAGTGAGTCATAGACAGATGTGGTGGAGAAAATCCAGAAATATTCCAAAAGAAATCATCGTTCAGAATCAGATAATAAATTAAACGGAAATAATGTAAGTTATGTATTCTTTCTGTGCGGCCCGGTACCAGTTGACCCACGGGACGGTGCCGGTGCCGTGGCTCGGGGCTGGGGACCACTGCTTTAGTCGGTCAAATTATCTCACCTCCTCGGCTAAACAATTCTAATACCGCTGAGAGTTTGTATGTTCGAGCTTTCGTTAATATGTGGAACATCATCAGAAAGTGCAGTTTTTTTTTCTTTTCATAGGTCACCATTAAATACAATCTAATGCTGGTTTATTAGGACAAAGACTAAGAATACTATCAGTCTAAAACTCTGTTGGGAGAGAAAATGGTTAGAAAGTGAGTTAATTTTGAATATATAAAAGAAGTGCAATACATCAAAGAGGTCTGTCTCTAGGCGTCATTTGGAGACCGCAAGAAACTTAGGTGGAAGACATCAGGTGGAATTTGTTTCAGAATAAAGACGAGTCTGGAAGCATGTCTTCCTTGTACCCTTGAGAATCTGAGGCAGCGTGATGCAGTGCAAGGTGTAATAAGATCTCTGAGGTGGAGCTCTGCTGGACTGGGTTTTAAATCCTATGCTGTAGCTACAGGATGCCTGTGGAGGTCACGTAGCAGTGCGGTGGTGTGGGAGAACCTTGGATCGGTAAAGACATGTCTTACGGCTGCATTCTGGAGCGGTTGCAGCGGTCGAATGTCTTTCAGAGGCAGACATCCCAAGAGCGAGTTGAAGTAGTCCAGTCTTGGGATGACGATCGATTAAACAAGCACTTGAGTGGCCCGTGTGGACAGAAACAGATGGATCCTCCTGATGGTGTATTAGTGATGCGAGAAGAAAAAGACTGCTAATTGTCCATGCTCGAGATCAGGGAGTTTGCAGCAAAGCTAGCAAAGCAACAGACTTGCGAAAGACCTCACACACATTTCCCGATGAAATTGTTTGATGGTGTTTTAGGGTGATGTTTTCTTTCAGCTTAGGCAGTGTGTGCTGTCCATGCCTGAGTGCGAAATGCTCACGTAACACTCCGCACGTCGCATTAGGTGATCTCCCTCCAGGGCCGACTAGGTGGAGTTGCTGTTGTTATTATTGTTTTTCTTTCTCCCAGCTCACTCGTTAGTGGAGATCCGAGTGCGCTCCCTGAGGAACATTGTCTCTAAGCTTCAGCTCAGCCTCGTCTCCCCCGCTGATCTTGTTCAGGAGCGGCAGCTCTTCATTAACCTGCTGCACTGGTTTAACTTCCCTGAAGTCCCGCTGCAGGAGGAAGTTTTGCAGCTCATTAACACACTCGCTACGGTACAGTATCGCAAACGATCACACAAAACCACACAACAAGCGCGACCTAAAATCCTATAGTGCATGTAGATTTTTTTGGACCATAGAGAATTAAAATAAATAATCGTGACTTTCCAAAGTAAACATGAACTCCATCAGGATCATGTTGGGTTTTTTTTCGCAGCGAATGTGGGCGATCCTAATAGTTTTGGTACAACGGATCACAAAACTCACGGTTCAGATCAGATTGCGTTTTTTGAGTCACGGATCGAATAATTTTTTGGATCAGCAAAAAATAAATGGGGAGACAAATATGTATTGCTTTCCATTTATTATAAGAAAAGTTACAGTAAGGAAATGCTCCCATAATTGCGATTTAAAACCTTTCAAGTTCTTCAGCTAGCGATTGTCGTCGACTGATTAGCACGACTCGTTCACGTGAACATGTGTACACACTCTGTGTACTTACGAAATGACTTGAAAAGCAATATTGGCAAGAAAAAAACCTGCCTTTCACCCTGCAAACGCTAAAGAATTAAGATTAATTTGCAAGATAAAAAAAAAAAAAAAAGAAAAGTTAATCCGCGGGTCACGTGCAGGCCAAACGAGTCGAGATCAGTACGGATAGCATCAGATGAATCTGACAGTGAAACAAGTGAAGAAAACAGGCTTCCAAAAAAAAAAATTCCAAAGCTTTCAAATTAAAAATAATAATAATAATAAAAAAAAATGGTCAGATGATCAAGACTTGATGTCGCGAATAAAAATCATAATCCATTTTCGGGTTTCTAACGCAAAATATTTGGGACTACACACGCTACAAATACGGGTTTGAATAATCCTGAGGGTGGTAGCAGGCTGAAAGGCTGTCAATCAAGCAGACTCATTCGAATATTAGGTCACGCCCAGACCGCTTTCAGAGCACCCTTTTGCAATGATGCAAGGAACGCAGACACTAAAGGTTACGCACACATTCGATACCTTGGTATGATACAGACTTAGGAAATATTTCAAATGTTATACAATTTTAAATTGAAAAAATGTAAAATTGCTTATTGTGCATAACTACACTGAGCAACATAGTCAATGAATCATCACTATACGCAGGAAAATACATCAATATGTATTTTTAAATAAAATACCAAATACCTTAACTTTAAGCGTATCAAAATAAACTACAAAATGCGGCAGCCACACTGTGTATTAAAATAAACTACTGCATTTTTGTATTTAAAAAATACAAAAAAAAAGAAAATTCTTTACAAACCTTCCTTCAATTGGCCTTTTTGATCTGTTTCTTCACCATCACACCGACTTGGTTGATAAAGTAAACAATGTTTGATAGCAACAGCTTTTCTCTGGTGAAGCCACACAATAAATCTGACATATGCAACCAGTTAACAGATTCAATATTTACATGCATAATCCCTGTGATCTTCCAGATGAAGGTTAATTTTAAAGTAACCAACAGTTTAATATTTAACAGTTTGCAAATGACTCTTCATTATTTTCTAATTTAGTTATTAGGTGTTTGGTAATGAAGGGCTTCTTTACATCAGTAACACTGACTCAATCACAAACAAGTCATTCATAACAATATAACTGATGGCACCTGAATTCATGGCAACTAGTTTCTAACAAATTAATTATTTAATTGTTAATCATAAATATAATATTTTATGTCAGGCAGTCTTTCATACAGTGGAATGCAAAATCATGATCCCACTAAACAGCTACTTTATTTAGGGTACAGTATTTGGCCAACATTTATTAAGCCATCATTGGACACCTTTTAGAAAGCTGGCAGCCTGCACTATTCTCTTCCATATGGAGAAATGTTCTGTTCTGATCTCAAGAAGTCTGGCAAAATACTGAGTAGGCACCGATCAGAGGCCGCATTTTTATGATGTCATCATTAAGACTTCTAACAAAGCATTTTACAGTATTTTCAAACTACAGAAATGCAAAACCCTAAAGTATTTCGATTCAAAATATGAAGCCATTTCCATCAACCCTATCAAATACAAACGACAAAATCCTATTTTATATTTGAAATACGTATTTAAAACATGTGTCATAAATACTGACTATAAGAGTTGATTGTATGTAATGTTTTAAACTTGACCCACAAATGTAGATTGTCAGTCTATCTTTGCTATCGTATGTTATAGCACCCAACCGGAGCCCACATGCTTAGAGATGTAGGAGGAGTGGACTTTTTAACGCAGCTCTCGTCCAATGTTGACCCCGAGCTTCGACCTCTCACCGAGACCATCCTCGACCAGCTCTTCCACCTTCATATTTACTCACCGAGCACTCCCTCGAACCAGCAATCGAGCTCCTCTTTTCAGCCCGGTAAGCCTCTAACACGCGACATTATGTTGATTTGCAGCACGGCATAAAAGAACGTCCTCCAAGAGCGCCACCTTAACAAAGAGTACCAGCAGCATCTCATTCACCATGCCAGTATAAAACTGATTTATGGCACCTCACTGAAGCTGTTTTTTAATATTCTCAGTGGAGGAGATGTCAGTTAGAGGATATTTCCAGCAAAACGCACCGAGCCAAGCAGATGCTGCACCGCCTCCCAGTGTATTAGGTACGTGCCCTCTGAAAAACCTCATATCAACTCATAAAATGATGCCATGGACGTTGGATGCAACTTTTAGTGTATTTTCCTTGGCTTTGCGTGTAGCTACACCATATCAACAAAAGTATAAACAGTATGTCTGTCTGAACCAAAGAAATAAAAGCAAACTATCTGTACCACATTGAATTGCATAAGCATCATATTTTTCCATTGTATCATATTGCATTGAATGGCATTGTGTTAAATCGAAAATGTATCATTATCTACTATATGGATGGATGGATGGATGGATGGATGGATGGATGGATGGAACTTTATTGTCCTTGCAAAGAACAGGTACACAGCAACGAAATGCATTTTAGCATCTACCAGAAGTGTAAGTAGTAGCAATTGTGCAAATAAACAAGTGCAGAAAATTTGTAAATATGTACAGCTAATAAATATTAAGACTATAGCAGTAAAAATGTGCAAAAGCCATTAAGCAAGTACATTTAAGTATATATGCTTATATGCAGCTTGTATAGCAGTATAGATTTACTGTCCTCTGAAATTAACGCAACATGCAGCCATTACTGTCTAAATAACTGGCAACAAATGTGAGCGCCATTTAACCATGCAAAGACACACGTCCTATTCATCATGTTCATGTTTTTGTCTGCTTGGCAGTTAAAGAGCAGTTATAATGTGGTGTTTTGTGTACAATTCTCTCATACTGACCTCTGGATGTTCAACAAGGCACCTCATGGCAAAGACTCTCTGAGGATTTAAGAATGAGAATTGTCGCCCAACACAAAGATGCCGAGGCTACAAGAAGATCATTATTACCCGAAACTAAGTTACAGTACAATGGCCAGTGTCATACAGAGGTTTTCCAAGACGGGTTCCACTCGGAACAGAACTCGCAAAGGTCAATCAAAGGAGTTGAGTCATCATGCTGTGCGTCAGGTACAGAAGCTTCTTCAAAAACACGCATGAGTGCTGCAGCATTGCTTTAGAGGTTGCAGAAGTGGAAGGTCCACTTGTCAGTGTTTAGACCATACAGCACACACTACAAGTTGTTTTGGATGGCCATCTTCATGAAAGGAGCCTCTTCTGAAGCTGTCTTACAAGAAAGCCTGCAAACAATTTGCTCAAGAAAACATGTCCAAGATCATGAATTACCACATGTCCTGTGGTCTGATAAGACAAAAATAAACTTGTTTAGTTCAGAAGGTATCAGCATGTATGGTGACGCCCCTGGTGAGGAGAACCAAGAAAATCGTGTCTTGCCGCCAGTCAAGCATAGTGGTGGTAGCATCATGGTCTGGGGCTGCATGAGTGCTGCGGTTCATTGGTAAACATGGATTCCAACATGTGACATTCTGAAGCAGAACATAATGCCCTCCCTTCAGAAACTTGGCTGAACGGAGGTTTTACAATATACCGCCAAGATGACAACTGCTTTGCTAAGAAAGCTGAAGGTGATAAAGTGGCCAAGTATGTCTCTAGACCTGAACATTATTAAGCACCTGTGGGGCATCCTTAAGCTGGTGGAGAAGCCCCATGTGTCTAACATCCAGCAGCTCGGTGATGTCTTTAAGAAGGAGTAGAAGAGGATGCCAGTAACAACCTGTGCAGCTCTGGTGAATTCCATGCCCAGGAGGATTAAGGCAGTGCAGGATAACAATAGTGCTCACACTAAATACTCCCACATTGGACACAGTTTTGACATGTTCACTTAGGTTGTACTCACTTTTTTTGCCAGTTATTTAGACAGTAATGTGGCGACCCCTAATGGGAGCAGCCGAAAGAAGAAGAAGAAGATTTAGACAGTAATGGTTGTATGTTGAGTTATTTTAAGAGGACATTAAATCTCCTGCTATAAAAGCTGCACATTGACTAAAATTTATCCAGGTTTTATTTCTATAGTATTGTCTCACGAGAAGACTAAAATGGTTGCTGAAATGTACTCACTTTTGTGAGAGACAGTAAATGTAAAATATTATGCAAGATCTATGTAAGGCACAATATATGTAGAGAATGAGGGGTATATTAATTTGCAATATGTACTTTGTATGTACAACCGTACAGTGATTATACATAGTCTTTATGCAGTGTTCTAACGGTGCTGATAGAATAGGGGCGACTCGTATCGCATCGGTAGCTGCTTCATACGTATCTTTAATGTCGTTGGCTATGCATCGTGATGTGAATCTATCGGCCGCAATTATGGAACTGCACATCCCTACCCTGTGCACAAAGCAAGCTCCTTGACTATATGCTTTACATGGGACGTAGTTGAAAATCTGGAGTGGCCTGCTCTAGAGCTCTGAGCTCAAACCCTATTGGACTCTTTTGGAATGAATTGGAATGCTTACTGCACCCCAGACCTCCTTATTCTACCTCAATACCTGAAGAGGCTTTCTTCCAGTGACAGTGTGTTTGTCCTGTAGATTGGGTGTACATATGAGCCGTATTGGCGTTTTACTGTGTAAAAGATATTTGCAAAGTTTTCTTATTCTCTTCAAAGTGGCGAAAATGAGAGAAAGCGATGTTTCTTGTGCGACACGGTAAAAGGCACGAAGGTGCTGTAGGACACACGTGGCGGCTTCAGGAGCACGTATGTGACAGATGGTGCATTATAGTAATGGTCTTCAGTGAGGTTCACTCAAAGCATGCAGCGTTCCAAGTCCAGTGTAGGACAGGGAGGCCTCAGGAGCACTTGCCCCAGGCGAGTCTGCAGGGAATTTACAAATGCGGTGTGCATGTATTTTTTAAATTTTTTTTATTCTTCCTATCCTTGATTTCCAGTCAGAGAGGCTTATCGATATTGCTGTCAGTCAGCCATGGAGGCTTGACTCCGCTAATCCGCCTCGCAAACGCGCACATCCGCGGTGTGAAACTGGTTGGGGATTAGTTTCACACCTAAACTAGGTGTGGCATCACACTATAGCTGTGGTCGGGAACCACACGTGGCTCTTTGACAGAATTTACGTCGCTCTCCAGCTGTCTCCCTTCACTAAAATTTTATTGTTAAAAAAAATACATATAACAGTCACCAGAAATCATCTCCCTACAGAAAAGACAATTACAATTCCTTTGTTTTACAGCAAATCAAAATGAATGAAAAGTCAGTTTACAATGAAATGACGTCGTTCCGAACAATGCGGCACCGTGTTTAAGCTCCACCACACCAATAAACGGCTAACCACTTGCGTTTCCATGGGAAACTTGCGCACGCAGATTCAAACAACAGCCGTGAGTGGTGATGGAGAAGAGAACAATTTTAGAGGAAAGTTTCAAAACGAGTGGACAGAAACATATGCGTTTATTGAAAACTCTGGTGCTCTGTCTGGTTTGCACCGAACGCATTTCCTCTGAATAAAAGAAAATCAAATGTTAAAAGACAATTTGAAATCTGACAGATGAGAGTTTAAACACTTGCAGGAAATTGAACCTGACCACTTATAGACCAGACTCAAAGCTATTAACAGGACAACGCAAAGCCAGAAGTCGCTCTAATTGCGAGTATGCCGAATATAGGGTAACGGATGTGTAATGAAGCTTTATTTTATGAATGTTTAAAAGCAATGGAAATATTTTTTGTTAACTTGTGTTGCTGCATATTTTGAGTTGTTTTTAGGCCTAAATAAAATTGTTATTGAACTGTTATTTCCTTAAAAATAGTAAAATATTTTTTTCCCGAAAGTTTTTTTTTTTTTTTTTTTTTTTAAACATGCATTATCCAAAACTAAAACAGTGCTTTGTTCTTCACTCGTGCACTTACTCAACATGTGTGGCAACATACTTTGAGTTATTTGACCTAAGTAAAATTGTTATTTAAATGCTATTTATTATAATAGTAAAATTTCTTTATTTTAAATACCTTTTTTGAAGAAAACAAAAAGAATGTATTAACGAGAATATTTTTTAATGTACTTTGTTCGTCATTCATGCACTTGCTCAACATGCAATGCTTTATATTTGTTTATTTTTGAGTTGGACATAAATAAAGCTGTATTTTTTTTTTTTATAGTAGTAATATATATATATATTTATTTTCAATGGCTCTTTGAAAAAACTTCATTCTGCAAAAAGAATTAAAAATGGCTCTTAGGCGAAAAAAGGTTCCGGACCCCTGCACTATAGCATAGAATAATAAAAACACAGTGCTGAAAAAATGTTTTGTGAATTTTGCTTCCAGACAGAAAGAATATCTTTCAATGTAATCATTCTTCTCATCCAGGTATTTCCACAACATCCAAATAGAACAGCACCAACATTTAGTTTTTTTACTGTGCCATAGTTTCCCATTAAAATGTAAAGTTTCCTTAAAAAAAAAGTTTTGTTCTCAGGTCAAAACAATCACCTAAATATTACAGTATTAATCACCCATTTAAAAACATACAAGCTGGTAATGAAAATGGAAAATTTATGAAATCTTTCACATCCTTTTTATAAAACGAAAAAGAATGAATCGAAAAGATCTAATCCCCATTACCGGAGATTTTCCGAGGGTGATTTCCTATTCAGTCACGTTGTTATGTGAGAAAGTGTGCAATCTTCACAAAAAGCAACCAGGTGTAAAGCCTCAGAAATAAAGGGTTTGTAGTGAGCAGATAAAAATTGTCTAAAAAATTCATACCTTATATCTTAAAAAAATATAGTAAAAAGAATCAACAGACATCCCAGAATAAATAAATAAATAAATATGCTCTTGTATGTATGCAGTGTGCCAATCAAGTAAGCAAGTAATCAGACTGTACACAAATTTCAGGGCAAACCCCACTCTTTGTCACATTACAGCTTGATAATACGAGGTGGTATCGAAAAGTTCCGTAACTAATGGTGTTGGCTGGTGCTATTCTGACTACCACATCTGCGGTTTCATCATGGACAGCAAGTTAGATAAAGAGCAAGCGTGAAATTCTTTGTGAAAACGGGCAAATCTGCCACGGTCGTTCGACATACGCCAATGCTTTAATGAGTCGTCGGAGGTGTTTTGAGCTTCAAAGCAGAAGAACGTCACTGGAAGATGACGAGAGATCAGGTAGACCTTCAACGAGCTCAACCCCTGAAAATGTCGAAACCATTCAGCAACCTGTGCATAACGATCGTCGGAGAACAGCCCACACAATCTCACTTTCGCACCCAGCCTACTCACCAGATTTGGCTCTTCGCCCACTTCCCGAAAATAAAGATCCAACTCAAAGGTCGCCGTTTTGAGACCGCTGCGGAGATCCAGCGCGAATCGCAGAAAGTGCTTGATGCGCATCAAAAAACGTCCAGGAAGCATTTCAGAAGTGGCAAGAGAGCTGTATTGCTGTGCAAGGGGACGGTGTGTGAACTTAGATAAATAAAGTACTGCCTTATAAACTGTGCGTGTGCACGTTCTCTTCGCTCCTGGGTGGGTTTCCTCGGGGGGTTCTGGTTTTCTTCTCTTGTGTTCCTGCCCTACCCTGGATAGAACACTGATGCAATTTTAATTTTATAGCGCTTTGAAACAACGGATCTTATCACAGAGCAGTTTTACAGAAACAAATAGATTAGAAATATATATATTTTTTTATATATTTTTTAATTAATATGCAAGTCCCAGGTGACTGTGGCAAGGAAAGACGCCTTAAAATGACATGAGAAAGAAGTCCTCATGCGATTTAAAGGTGCAGATTTATTTAATTTTTTTTTGTATAAAAACACCTTGCATTTCAGCACTTTTCTGAATTGGCCCCCGGTGTTATTCCCAGAATCTCTTGAAGCCCTTTTTTCTTTTTTGGAGACAGCCATGGTTTTAACCTCCAACGTTCTCTCGGGCTCGTCTTTCAAGCGCTGATATTTCTCCAGCTCCTCTCTTTGGATGTCACTGTTACTCTGGGATTGCCAGATCTATCACCACTACTGTTCTCCGCACCTTATCTATTATTTACTCCTGTGTGCAGTTCAGAAGTGTTTGTACCGTGGCATTTTTCCATGCTACATCTTCAGTTTCAGCCTGAGACAGGAGGCTTCTTTTGATAATGTTTACATGCTGAGTGACTTTCACTGTAAATGCTGATTATTTTTTTCCCCTCATTGTTAAAAGAAAAATTAACAAATTCTAGAACAATATCCAGTGTTTAAAATATTTACCCTTTTAAAAAAAATAATAATCTATTGGTCTATCTTGTGCTTTGCAGTGAACACCTCGGTCAGATGCTTAACGTTTTCAGTTTTCCCCTGGTTGTCCTTGACTGCAACTGACAGACACATATTATCATCAAATGAAAGGTGTGTATATGTGTGTATGTGTGTGTGCTCAAGTTCCATTATTGCTGTCTTGCTGTCCAGAATAAATCGACTCGTAGCATTCCAGGGTCAAGTTTAAAGTGTCTGACCTCGATCTTGTTTAAATGTTCAGCTCTTTGAGAAGCGATAATCCAGACTTGGTCCGGACCACCTGCGAACTTCTGAGAGACGTCATCATGCAGGATTTCCCAGCAGAAATATTCCTGCAGCGGCCAAGAATAGTGCAAGTATGCTTTTACCATGCATTTACAGAAAATTCTCAATGATGGTTACCTCACTTACAGGGCATAGTATGCAAAATGACTATCCCATTTTAATTGGGACTGATTGGCACAGAGGCCAAACCTATTATGTTTCTTGGCATTAGGCATTTCTTAGGTCGTTTTGACAATTATTGCTGGATCTATCAGCCAAAAATCCATACTGATAGTTTTTCCTGGTTGCATCTGAGCTGGAGTCGCTGTAATTATACAGTATAAGAGCGTCCTCTAGAGGCGATTCACTTACATCACATGCTGTTAGTTCATAGTGCATTAACTAAAGTTAACAGATAAAAAAAAAAAAAAAAATGTATTAGCAATTTTTCAGTATCAAGCAAACAGTAAACAATACTCCTAAAGCATTTACTAACTTCTGTTAATGTTACAAATGGAATCTTACAGTAAAGCGTTACCATTTCATTCAAATCCAAAGCCCTCACACGCGAGTTCCTCACCGGAAACAACATGATCTCACTTCCGCACCCACCCAACTCGCCAGATTTGCCTCCTGCGGATTTCACCATCTTCTCAAATATGCTCAGAGGTCCCCTTTTTGATGCCACTGTGGAGATCCAACAGGAATAGCAGAAGGTGCTTGACACGCTTCGAAAAGAGACTTCTTTTTAAACCTTGTAGGCCACAGAGAATATGCTTTCCTGGTGTATAGGCCAGTCCTCCCTGGAAGGGGTGGGGGGGGGTGATGGGTAGAGAGGCCACATCCTCTTCATTTAAGCTGGCTTGTACATTGTCCCTGCCTTCTAACATTAACATTTATGGCTTTTGGCAGACCCACTTATCCAGAGTGACTTTCAAGTACAGCTAAGCAGTTAAGGGCTTTGTTCAAGGGCCCAGCAGCAGCAGCTTGGTTTGGTGGTGTTTTAAGTCTAATGCCTTAACCAGCGAGGTACCACTTCCCCACGTACCTCTTTCTAACTCCCACTGACATGCACAGTGGCAAAGGTTGAAAGTAACAAATTACATTTCTTGAGTGTTTTTTTTTTTTTGTGTACATCTGGACTACTTTTAAAAAAAGTTGTAATTGTAAATTTACTTTTACTTAAGTATGTTTTGTTTGATATATTGCACTCAACTACATTTTAAATCATATCCATTACTAAGTAAAATAAATTAAATTCACGGCCTTGAAACTACTGCACTGATTGATTGATTGATGGGCGGGGAACAAATGCACTAAACTTGCAAGAAAGAAAGATGAAGAAGGACAAGACAGACGCCACTGGTGCAGCTGACAGCGAAATGCGTTCGGATCCAAAGTTGTTCAGTGTGTGCGCTCACTGTCTTGAATTTTGAATCTGCATTTCTCATTATCATTATACGTTATATATTAAATTATACCAAGAAATGTATTTTGCTGCACAAGTGCGTAATTCCCATAAGTCATGCACTGTAGTGTGTGGTTTGCTTTTGTGTGTTCTTTCAATTACCAACTAGTTTAAGATTTATTTCCCCTTGTCCTTTTTGAACTACACTAGAATCCCCCACCCCACCCCTGCTGTTAAAAAAAAAAAGTAGGTAAATTTTACATGAGCAACTTTTTTACTTTCACATGTACATTTTTAGACCGGTAACTTTACTTGTACCTAAGTAAAATGTCATTGACCTAACCGTACTGGTACTTGAGTAGAATATTTTATTACTCTTTCCACCTCTGCACAGCGGGGACTCCTCCTTAAAATTTGCTGACATGTATGTGGCCACTGGGACTGACATTGGCTGAGACGAAACCAGTTTCATTATGACTAACATTAAGACACAGAGGCCACAGTGACTGAAGGCAGAGTAGGCACCGAATTCATGCATAGGCCACGCCTCTTTCACTGGGGTGGCATGTACATTGTCGCTGGAAAATTGTGGCCTGAAGGAGGTGTGGCGTGACGGGCACAGCAGCAACTTTTTACAGCGACTGACAGGCATAGTAGCCACCCCCTCACAGTGACCGACAGGCATAGTAGCCACCCCCTCACAGTGACTGACAGGCACAGTAGCCACCCCCTCACAGTGACTGACAGGTATCGAGAGGGACAAGAAGCACATGGACTGAAAGAGGCAGAAGTTGCATTCCTGAAGTGACTTACAGGCACAGAAGCCACACCTCCACAGCGACTGACAGGCAAAGAAAGGCAACAGGAGGCACATCTCTTGAATGACAGACAGGCACAGAAGCTTTACCTGTTGGCTAGGAATCCCATACGCTAGTTTTCCTCTCACAACTCGCCGTCTTACAGCAGGACGCCGATAATAAATACCATCAAACAAGCGTGTGAAGGTTACGAGTTCTTTAGTAAGAGAAGTGTCTCGCATATCGTTTTAATTGCTGTATTACTACTAGACCTTTTTTTTTTTTCCTTTCTCTCAATTTTTTTCTCCCCAGAACTTGGTGCAGCTTCTCGGCGTGAGCTCCGCGAACGATTCCAGCTCGTTGGCTCTGCACGCTCTGGCCTGTCTTCAGCAGCTCTGCGGAAACCTGAAAAGTCGGCTGCGTTTTCACAGAGATCCCAGCTTCTGCTCAGCCAAGCACGGTATAACACACCTGACTTAACACACACCTCTCCACAACTCTGCAACTGTTTTCTCACTTCTTCATATTTCTTATTGGCAGACTGCTAGGAAAATCCAATCCGCTGAAAATGCAGAATGCTAAATTTTTTACGATTATGACACACCAATTCTTTTCAACACTGCAACAAACACTTCTAAGTGTCCAAATAAAGCATTCTGGACAGATTATTCCTCCTTGCTCTTCATAGATCCCCTCTCTCAGAACTCCTCAGCATCCTATCCTCAGGAAATGAGAGGGACCCAGAGGTCAGGGCTTTCGACCCCGGAAGATTTGTCTCCCCGCCCTTCTGTTTTAGGACGTCCCGGTATGAGGGTTCGAGGGGACGGACAGGACAGAGATGCCGCCTCCACCAGGTTCCTACAGAATCACGTTACTTTTCTTTTGTACTGACTAATGCGAGCGTTACTTCAGGTTAATGCTGCAGCAAGACTGCACTTTGTACTGGAGTCTGTGGGCGGGGCTACGCAGCTATGTTCTAAGAAGCTCTAAGAAGGAGCCAGTATACCAAGTCTTAAGTTAGGAAAAAAAATTATAATAAAAAAAATTTAACTTTTAGATTTGAACTTAAAACGTTCGCTGTTTTAGGTTTTAAATAACTTTAAACAGGTCTTAATTTTTCTGATGTTTATGTAACGCTACCTTTAATGCTCATTGAAATGCACCCGCAGCACTTTCGAGTTTTTGTTTGTTTGTTTGGTTTTAGTGTAGTAGTTTTACTAGTCCACATTTAATTCGCAGTATTGCGACTATAAGTAAAAAACACGCAACAACCAATCAGCTTTCTGTTATTGACGCGAATCTCTCTCGGATCGTACAACAGGCGTACAACGGATTTTATTTATTTATTTATTTTTGCTATGAGTAAGTGCACGTTTAGCGATTCTTGACTTGAATAAAATGAGTTTGAAATTAGAAAGGTCTTGAAAAAAAGTCTTAAATTTGGACTTTGTGAAAAAAAAACCCAAAAAAAGCAATGACTGCTGTCTCATTTTCTTCAAATTTTTTATATAAAGCGAACTGAAATAAGTCAGTACAGATTCGGTTTAACAAAAATTACAGAATCCGAAGTCAAGCTTTTTTTCTTTCTTTTTTTTTTTAAACAAGGTGCCTGTAGCATCTGATTATAGATTCTCTTTGACTCCGTGTGTACAACAAAAACAGCAGCAGCAGCAGCAGCAGCTCTCGGAGAGAATTCCCCCCCGGGCCCAACCTGGAGCCGGAGGGTGAGGATCCGCCGGAGCTCCGGGTGCAGCAGTGGAACATGGCCAGATTTTGCATGGAGACCCTACAGCACACACTTCCTCTTCTCAGTACAGGTAAGAGTCTTCTGTCACTTTCCACCGAGAGCCTCCAGATGTTTTTCTCATTCCTTTTCTAAGCTCCTCGGAAACAAGAGTCCTCTGACTTCAGCTCCAGATATGTTCTCTCCCCCGCTTCAACTACTCATCCTGCTCTCTCGTGTCTCCTTGTGGACGTGTCAGAGACGATGAAGGTGTTCCAAAAGGCGCTGGAGCTGCTGTCGGACATCGTCGCGTTGCTGAGGGTCATCCTGTCCCCGCATGAGCTGTGGGACGAGTGCAGCATCACTGCGAATGAACTGGCAAGTGTCTCAAATTTGTTAACGGTGCAAGAGTCACAAGTAAAGTCACGGTGCCTTGTTTGATACTTTGGAAAAAAAGTAATATTAGGTACTTGTTTGAAAAGCATTTTTTTTCCCCCACTTTTTTTGGTTCACAGTATGCTCCAAAATAGTGCTGAATAGATTTTTCTGCAAAGCTTGAACCCCTCCTTCATTTATTTTTAATGCGCCCTCGCAAAAACAGATCTCGCAGCCACTCAAACTCTCTTTGAAATGTGTTGCTGCCCCCTGCTGGTTTTCCATCATCATTGACTCAAACTGTATAAAGACGCTTTGAGTTGTTTTTGTTTTTTACGTCCCCCCCCACAGAGAGAAAAGCTGCGGGTGTGTATGGAAAAACTGGGAGACGTCATGCACCATCACTGTCAGGTAGCATCGTCAGAACAACCCGACTCAAGTCTGATTCACCACCGCATGTCCTACATGGGCACTTCGGTCTTCACCTTTCGCCTGCTGCAGGCCCTCCTACCTGTGGAGAAGGTGAGAAGACGTGCAGTTCATAATGGATGTTAATAATTAATGCATGAACAAACAACAGGGTGCAAAGGAATGTATTTTTTTTTTCTGGGCTTTCACTTTGTTGAACATGTTGTTTTTCGAGACCCTGATAGACACAGTCTTTCCCTAACCACACTTGGAATAAAGTCCAGCTAAAGGTGTTCCTGTGTGGAAAAAAATTTACATTTCCATATACATTATATAGACAAAAGTATAATGATACCCGACTGCTTATGTGGTTCTTTCCCAAACTGTTACCTCATTTCTGCAAACTTTTGTCCATTTAGTGTTGGGCCGATTTTTATTGAAAACGCTCCGGGATGCGCGTTCGTACATCTTCACTGTACATCTTCCTCTAAATAAAACAACAACGCAGTAGAATCGACACATTAACAGTTGCAAAGGGGTGAACAATTTCCCGGAAACTTTCTATGGGAACTGCATCTGGGGAATTTTTGGAAATATTCCAAGTTGAAAACTTACCAGAAATTTATGGGAATTCTTTCGAAATTTTAGGAAATTTATATAAACTGTTGTATACAAACATAAATATAACCGTTTTGTTTGGTCATAAGCCGACATGCATGCAAACTATTACAGATGGGTTTTTTATTAAATTTTCTTACTTTGATTTAATTGTTAGTATAATTTTATTGCACAGTAGCTCACACACAGCACAAGGAACTTTTAAGCATAAACGTATGTAATATTTATATAATTTACGTAAATGTATGCCAAGATAGACCCCCCCCCTTTTTTTTTTATACACAATTTTGTGTGCAGGATTCAGGAAACTATCTGTGTTGTCATGGAGGACTGCACGGTGCATGCAGGGGGTGTGGCCTCACGCGCATGTGATTTGATGAATATGCAGAGTAGAAATTCAACTGAAATTGCACGAATTAACCAAAAGGATCCTGTTTTGTAAATTCCCAGTGTATTCCTATCAATTCCCGTTAATTCCCATATATTCCCTGTTAACTTTCAATGAAAGTTTTCAAAAAATCCCTGGAATTCGGCAACCCTAATTAATATTAACGTACGACTTGACTGATGCTGTTGCTGTTACAGAAAATTAATACTTGTGCACTTCCAGAGTTTAGTAGTAATGTGTTAGAAAAAAACCTTTCTCGATGTGGTAGACAGCTGATGTCACGTCAACTTGCCAACAACTTTCAAAAAGTCGTTAATGTATCAGAAATGTAATCGGAATTCCAACTCCAGATCATGTTTAGCTTCTTTGTAAATGGCATAAACAATGATTCTGTTCAAATGCCTCGTGATGACTCTGGCCAGCGAGAGGTTGTACAAGCTGATGGCTTTTTACGACTTTTGACGCATTGCAACTTTAATTTTCAACCTGTTTGTGGAGGAAATTCCGATATAATTGACTGTTGCTGTTGTGGCTTGTTCTTTGAGAGAGAGAGAGAGAGAGAGAGAGAGAGAGAGAGAGAGAGAGAGAGAGAGAGAGAGAGAGTGAGAGTGTTGTGAATCGTTTTTTACTGCTGATGGTAAAACAAACTCGGTGCAAAACGCTGCAAAAATCATTTGCAAGTCGTTCACACGTTCCTGCCATTTGGTGGCATCATGGTTGGTGTTAACAGCCTTGTAGGTTTATTTCAGTTAAAACAGTTGCGTTTCCACATCTTCTAGTGTGATCGTGTATTTCGAGAAATATTGTTTCCAGTGCCGGAGGTCGAGAAAATTAAATCCTATATTAATTTCACTCCTGTTTCTGGATAGACGTTCAGGCATTGCGGTAAATTTCTTCTCCACGCTAATCCAAGTGACCGTGTTACCACTCTGTCAGACGTACAATTCCTAACAGCTCCTATGTGTTTCACTGAAACGCAGCGAATAATATACAGTTCCTGTCAAAAGTTTGGAGTCTTGTTATTTTGAGTTTGCTTTGTTTATATGCAATAAACTAGATCAAAGGCAAAAATATACAGAAATTGGGCAGTGTGTGACTGGAAGAAAGTTCTATGGAGTCCCATCCTTAGCTCTAACAGCAGAGTTCCTCACCCCCACAGTCAAACATGGAGTTGGAAGCTTAATGGGTTTGTTTTAAAGCAGGGAAGGTTGGAAAACTCAACCAACATGGCTACCGATCCATAATTCACCGCCATGCAATTCCATCTGGACTGCGACCGATTGGAACTGATGTCAGCATGCAACAAGACAATGACCTGAAGTATGCGTCCAAGTCCTTCAAGCTTTATTTGAAGAGCAAGCAGTTGGCTGGAGTGTTATCTTTCATGGAATGGCCTGCCCTACGAGATGCTATCAAGAAGTTTTGAGAGCTCTTTTTACAAGAAACTACGTTATTTATCCCCATTTACACTCCACAACCTTCAAAATAGTCCCTTCACACAGCAGTACAGCTCCCCCCAGCGCTCCACTTCCGGGACACGTCCTGGAAATCTTCTTTTCGAAGATGCAGCTATCGAATATTTTATCGATCCGAGTATTCAACCGATTATTCCATCGCATAATCGGATCCTTTTTCTTTAAGAGCAACTCTAAATTATACGAGAGAAAATAAGACAGATCTCTTCAAATCAACTAGTAATTTGTTTCCTTTTTTTTGAGGAATGTAAATTTTTATTGCTAGAACATTGCCAGAAAAATATACAAGAATATCTGCGAGAACCCATTAAGTGCCATATAACATTAAAGTGCAATTACAAATATATAAATAAAATATAGAACTCAAATTCAAATTATAAAAGGTCTAAGACATTCATCAAAATAATAGTCATAAGAAAATAATAATAAAAACCTAAACATTACATTTATGCTGTGCAGCATATCTTTCAGCTTAACTACAGTCCCGGCATGATATAAGCGTGCCTACACTACATTTCTAACCCTTTTCTCTGCTCTTAAACACTTTCAATATTCTTAAACCTACGTAATTTCAATCTATATGGGTACTCACCAGTGAAGATCCAACTTAAATGATGAAGATGAGGAATTAAGTGTGCAGCACTAATGATGATGGTGATGACGATGAAACGAATGTACTGCATACTCGAGAAGTTGCAGCAACTCAACAAAATGAGATACAGTGAGACCGCGAAAGCCGAACCGCAATATGTTTGTGACCAATAAAAATCTTTTGTAAGAGGCAAAATCGAATGGACATGAAGGTAACTTGGAACAAGAGTATGGATTTGAAATGATCTGAAACTTTGGAAGCTTTTTGTGGCCTGAATCGTCTCCTCTACCAGTCCATTGCGCTCCAGAGGTTAGAAGGTGGCACGTCAGTAATAATGGTCCATGTTGAAACACAGTGCTCCATGTGTAGTTAAATGGACTAAACCAACTTGCAAACAACTGCTTTTTTTTTTTTTATTCGAGTCACTCAAGGAATCGTTTCAGCCCTAGTGTCAAGCACCTTCTGCGAATCCTGCCGAATCTTCGGTGTCAAAACGCCGACCTTTGAGCTTCATGTTCAGGAACAGCTCCTGATATACACAATATATTTTTTTGGCACACTGACTTATGAAGGTCGGTGCTCCCTGTGACTGTGCGTGCAGCCATCTGCTGGCATGTTCCAAAACCAAGAGACAATGCAAAGTATTTCATTTGAATGTTTGGAGAAGCAAACTATCCAGTGTGAAAACCAGTTATTCATGCTAAGGGAGGATTTTTTTAATGAAAATAAAGTTAAACATCTGTACATTTTATATATTTTGTTTAGTCAAAATGAAGTAAACCTTTATACCATTAAATGACCGAGTTTGTTGCATAGAAACAAAAGCAAAATTGACGGGCAACGTGAAGCATACGCGAATTATAAGTCGCAAAACGCGTCAGCGTTCGTCATTTATACCCGGGCCATTACTCGTACCCGTTAAATCACCTGCGTGACCTTTACGGTTTATGTTTCTTCTCCATACAGGCAAGCGAGAACATTCCTGAGAGCACAGCGTCTGCTATTTTCCAACTCTGTCTGGATTTCCCCTTCAGTCTCGCATTTCCCAGCATTCACGAGTCAGCAGTGGCCTACCTGGAGCAGTCAAACCCAGAAAACCATAGCCTGTACTGCAGAGTCAGCCGGGCTGCAAACACAATGGAGGCCACCTGTTCCTTTCTGAAGGAGGTTCAGGCTGAGGTAATGCTCGCAGTTCTTTTAATTGTTCTATTAATGAAATGTACATTTATGATAGTTATTTTTTTTAGACTTCTTTCGAAAATGGGAATCGCACACTTGTGATGTGCTGCTATAGAGATCATTGACCGGGTCATGTGACTCGGCCTGACACGACCAGAGTTACTGCTACTCACAACGACGATCTCCCTGACGCCGAGGAACCGTCATCGTACTGTAGGCAGAATGAGGTTACAGGAAAACAATCCATATTGTGGTGTGATACAGGCTGAAGAAAAGCTTTATATTTCCACCATAGTAGCAAGACTAGCTATCACCACATACCTAAAACGGAAAGACAAAAGGCTAACACAGGCATGAGGGATATTAGATCATCTTCTTCTTTCGGCTGCTCCCATCAGGGGTCGCCACAGCAGATCATCCATCTCCATACCCCCGTCCTCTACATCTCCCTCTTTCAAACCAACTACCTGCATGTTTTCCCTCACCACATCCATAAACCTGCTCCTTGGTCTTCCACTTTTCCGCCTTCCCGGCGGCTCCATCCTCAGCATTCTCCTACAGATACGAGGGATATTAGATTATAGTCATATTATAGAGACCATGATATGTTTCTGTAAAAATGGCATTCATTCTGCAGTGTTACACACAGTCGATCCGAGAGCAAAACAAAAAGGAAATTATTTTATGTTTCATTAGACACTAATAATAAGGAACGAAGTCCTGATAATCAGTTAATTTTCATGACGCAGAGGAAAAACCTGCGGAAAGAAAAGCGAGGTATAAACAAGGACAAGGACACACAGCCTTGTTAACACACAGGAGCACTGTTGCTACATAGACTCTTTTCATCTTCACACACAGCCAAACAACGGCTGCTCGAGTGTTAATCGCACCCTATCTGAAAGAGAGGGCGTTGCGCTGCGTTCATGTATTTTCAGATTATGAGGTGCACATAAGCGGTAAAAAAAAAGAAACTAATGCTCATTCCAGTCACAGGTTACTGTATAGGCTGTGGGCTGGAGAGGTACACTTCAAAAGCAATAGCACGTTCGCTATTCGGAGAAAAATTTACAAATGACGGTTACAAAGAGGATAAAACTGTCCAGGGTGCAGCAGAAAATCCAAAGCACAAATGTGGCCATGCAGGTCTGTGGGTGTCTGAAAGCTCTGGCAACACAAACTGTGATAAACATCTTGGTGGCAAAAGACTTTAATTTTTATTTCATCAATCTATGCTGAACATTAGTCCATATATATATATATATATATATATATATATATATATTTATTTATTTATTTATTTATTTATTTTTTTAATAAAACAAAGGCAACATCACTGATCCAGATACATTTTTGTCTAAAAACTCTCACGTCCCTGTACTGCTCATAAGCAAAACCCGAGATGCTTCAACCGGCGTAATTTCCACCTGACGTTTATTTACTTTCCGGCTCTTTGAAATGTTGCGGCACCGACTAAACACGCATCATAGTTTTCGTCCAAATTGTGAGGCGACAACAGCGTTTTCAAAAAGCTACTGCAAATGAAACCGTATTAGTGACCAAACTAAACTGTATTAGTGACCAAAAGGTGTTTTTGTTAAGGGAATTTATTTCTGTTTCGTAGTTTCTGGGTAAACAATTCTTCTGTTGCTGTAGGACTGTAGGTTTACATTTTTTAATTAAATTAAACAAATTAAATGTATAAATGATTAAAATAACACTTTTCGAATTGCAGTTTTAATAAAAAGCTGTGCTTCGAACGTGGACTAATATATTCATTATATTAATAAATAACATTTTATAAATAATAAATTATTATGAATAATTACAATATAGAGCTCTCCGTGCAGCGCGCAGTCTCTTGTGTAAAAACTAACAGCATACGCCTCTAGAGGCCGCTCTTGTAATGACAGCCACCTTCTCAGCCTCTCCAGCAACAGACACAACCCGGTATTGTTTTTTGACGATCGCCGATAGTTCCAGCAGTCATTTATTAAAACCGATGAATCTATTCATGAAGATATTTCTTCTACTGGATGTTGCCCAAAATGTGGCACATGCCACATTTTGCAATTTTCAGTTAATAAATTCTGTACAGTATTCCAGTGGTTACTGTTTACTAAAATATTCTGCTCTCATTGGTAAATGAGAATTGGACATTATCTCGAATATTAACAAATATTAAATAAACAAATGATGCTCTCTGCCAGAAAGTTTGAAATGGGAATCACCACAAAAATGGTATCCTGATCACAAAATCGGACAGCGCTGTATATTTCCCATTTTAGAGCGATCTTTAGCGTCGTGGTACACGAGCCACCGTGTAGGTTTGGTTGCATGTTTCAGCAGGATTGTGATTTACTCTGCAGGGAGAAAAAAATTGGCTGGAGCTGCTGGAGCTTACCGGCCAAGCCGTAGATGGCTTTCCATACCATCAGCACCTACCGCTCGTCAAGGAATTCATCCGCATCTGCTCCTACCTGTAAGCTATTTCTGTGTTTCTCTCAGGAATAAAAATATATTTTCAGAAATGTTATTAGCCAATTGGCTACCGTGAAGAAGCTATGAGCATTATTGCATCACTTTAAAAGTCCATAACAACAAACAGTCATGATATATACGTAGCTCAGCATTTATTGTGTTATGTGTATGTTCTGTGTTTTGTAGGTGGAAGTCTGCTCAGGCGAGCCCACTGCTTCGAACGGAGAGCCAGAAGATTCTTCTAAAGCTTTTAGCACATCCTTTGCTTCCAGTGAAGACTGAGACGTACGCACGCATCCTGGACGTGGTCAAGGTCGTATAAAATCGTGATCCGAATGCTCAATATTGACGCATGCCAAGAGAATTAGCCAGGCTAAACCGGTGCAATACGAAAAATAATAATATTATTGAATTTTTATTTTATTTTATTTTTTATTATATCCAAATAAGGACTCACTCGCATGTCACGCAAAGGCTATAAAATGATTTGTGTAGATGATTTAAAGTTGAAGGACACAGTAGGGAAAATCCGCGCACCCGCGAGTCCAGAGCTGAAACTAAAACCTGGGGAAAGATCATGGCATGAGTGGTATATAAATGAAAACCTTTTCACAGGCTCTGTGTAAATGCTGCTGGCATTGGAGGTGTGAACATGCAGTGAATATCTGATATGGAACATAACCTTGGCAGTCATAAATCATACATTAAAGAAATTTTGGAGTAAATGAACCTCAGGCATAGTTTTTCCTTATTCCGCTTTAAAAATGATCTAATTTCATTTCCCTCATGTCAACATGGGCTTGTTTTATTACAGGTTTTCATTTGCATTTACAATTCAGTGCCTGTCAAAAGTTTGGATGCACGTAGTATTTTATGGTTTTTGAGAGACATGTGTAAGTTTCTATGCAACAAACTCGGGTAATTTAATTTAATTTATGATTTATTTTAACCATATAAATATAGAAGTTACACTTTATTTCCATTGAAAAATCCACCCTTAGCATGAATAACTGCCCTACACATCTAATATATATAATTATAGGTGGTGTACAGAAAATTAATGGTTTGGTACGTACCTCGGTTTTTAGGTCACGCTTCAGTACGTACCGTTTATTATTATTATTAACATTTGTCGACATCAACAGTTTACATTTTAAAAACAAATTGAAATAAAATGCCTTAATAATAATAATAAAAAATAAATATATCTATTTAAATATCTATTTAAAATAAATATATATAAAATATCTAAAATAATATTTAATAAAATTAAAATACACTAAATCACATGAATGCAATACACATTTTTATTATATTAATTTTAATAAATAATCGATCAAATTGTCACAAATGAAAAAAAAAGTAATAAATAGAAAATTAATATATATATATATATATATATATATATATATATATATATATATATATATATATATATATATATATATATATATATATATATATATATATATATGGTAGACCCCATTCGGGTATGTAAGTGCATGTGTTTTACATTAGATATTTAATTTTCTTATTAAATTAAATATCCAATGTAAAACATACAGAACAAATCTGTTACCCAAATGGGGTCTAACAAATAAGAACTATTGAATAAAATGTTTAATTTCTTACATTTGTTGTGCGTTTATTTCTGTCCGCAAGACGTCCTACATGCGCTGTCCCTCTAATAAACCCGTTTCTAATCCTGTCCATCGTCGTCACTTCCAATGAAAACCTCAACATCTTCAGCTTTTCTACCTCCAGCTCCACCTCCTGTCTTTTACTCAATGCCACTGTCTCTAAACCATACAACATCACAGGTCACACTAAAGTCCTATAAACTTTCCCTTTCACTCTCACAGATACCCTTCTATCAAATAAAGAAACGGTAACATAGTAATATTATTTGCAGCTGGTGTAATAAATCAACACCTCAAGACCCGATAGGATTTAAGAATCCAACAGCGCCGTCTGAACTCTTGTGCTTCTAACGAACACAAATTAACACCGCGCCTCGGTTCTGTTTCATTTTTCCCGTAGGAGTGTTTGGGGATTCACAACGTGTCAAGACCAGCTTCATCCATCTGCAGCGGTGTGCATTTCCTCTTCCACCCTCGCGTCCTCTACGAAATCAGCGCTTTCGGCCTTCACGATCAAGCCACAGAGGTGAGCTTTCGCCTCCGTCTTCCTCTTCGAGAAAATGTCGGGACGAACGTGTGAATATTTTGACGCATCGCTTTGTAAGGATCATAAACCGGCGCTAAAACCTGCAATAAAGCCACGCTCTCTCCGTTTGACATTGGGGAAACGGCGCATCGGTGCGGGCGTTACGTTGCGCCGAGCCGTCTTTGCATTAAACAGTGTGTAGGCTTGACATCACAGAGCCATCATCTCTGTTTATGTGTGATCCGAAAGGTGAATTCGGCTGCCAAGGATCTTCTTCTGTACCTGCTAAAAGGACGATTGATGATGACTGCTTTGAGTTGGAGCAGATTTAATGAAGCACTTTACCCGGTCATTCCCGTGCTGCAGGTACACACACACACACTCACACACGATGATGTAAAAATCCAGAATGACTTTTAATGTATTAAAACTATGCTAGAGGCAGAAATTTTGCAGCAGTTTACTTCATACACTCCCGCTAAAAGGAAACCCACATTCAAGGCTAATGAATATTCATAGTCTCGCCACGTTTCATTTCCTTTTTTTTTTTTTTTTTCGAGAGGACACTTGATCGGATCGTCCTGTCAATAAAGCAGAGCCAAAGTGCGCTCTCTTCTTCACAAAGCATATTTATTCATCTTCATGATTTCGCTCTCACACGTGTTAGAGTCACGCCGGCACGGAGGATGCCCTGGGAAGCAGCGTCCTGCTGTTGAGTGGGCTCTCAGACGAGATCGGAGACACGGCCCATTCCTCGGCAACTCGACTCCGCGCCGTAATCAGACTGCTCTTCACCAAACAACACGTGTGAGTTCTCCTAACCGCCAATTTGGGATTCAGCTCAGGAGGGAAGAAAAAAAAAAAAGAAAAAGTGGAATAGTGGTGGTTAAGGGTCTGCTGAATGCACAGCACGTTCTTCTGTTTGTTCGATGTGCTTCTGAGGGTTTCCAGGCCCAATCTGCTGTCTGATGAGCCATGGATGTCTCATGACTCGGATACTTCAGCTGATCAGAATCAAAAATCGCTTTATTTACCAAGTATGTTTACACAACACAAGGAATTTGACTTGGCGACAGGAGCTTCCAGTGCAGGAGAAAGTGCAGACATACATAGGAATTACACAGTGGAGATGGAATATAACGAAAAAAAAACAAGAAAACCAGACAATTTAATAATGTAGTGTATACAGAAATATTTTTTGTACGAATGTACAGATGTGCTATTTACAAGTGTGCCATTCTGATTCTATGTATACATTTGTCAGTTATGATAAACAATTTATAGTTATAAATATTTTCATTTGATCCAGTTGATCATTTTTTAAAGTCTCTAGCTGTCGCAACTTTTTTCGTTTCGTTTTTGTTCAAAACAACTTGATGATTCAATCGATATCGCAAAGCCGGTATTGTGAATTGAATCACGGCTAGAGTGTATCGTTACGCCTCTAGAAGTCTAAATCAGTTTGAAAATGCGAACTAATGTTCACACCCTTCTTTTTTTTTTTTTTTTTTTACCAATTTATTTGATTAATAAATCAATTATCAGGAGTTAAATGCAATTTTAAATCAATGCATAAATCCAAATTCTCAGGTTGTTAATGAGGCATGTGATATTGTGTAATGCATGTGCATTCCATCGTCCAATCATGCCAGATATTGATATTAGCAAGAGGGGTGGGGCATGCTAGGTAATCCATGCTAGGCTTGATTGAGTAACATATTTCCTTGATACATTTTGGTTTTTCAGTGCACCATTCTGTTTTTTTTTTTTTGTGCATTATGTGATTGGATCCACCTTTGTTCCAAGTCCAGTCAAAGCCTTCTAGGAACATTTGAGGCACCACCACAAACATTTAGATATTAGATATCTTAGATATTTCTATTCTATCTCAATATGAGAAGCGAATAGTAGCTGTATTCTGTCCCTTGGTTAAAAAATGGTTATGTTTAACATGGCTGAGAATTGATATAAATGCTGTGATAAAAAAATAAAAATAAAAATGTATGTAGTTAATCGAGTCTAAACCTCAGTATCAGCTGGTGTGTACTTTTGTATAAGCATTGTGAGAACTGCATGTGTACAGTCTGTAATGCAGAGTCTGATATTACAGAGTGAGAAGCACGGCAGCTCAACACCTGGCGCCTCATCTGGACGATTCGGAAGACAACAAAACACCCCGGCCTGCTGCGGACTGCTCGGCTTTGTCCTCTCTGCCGTCTCTCTACAGTACGGACAAATGTGTGGACATCAGACT
This sequence comes from Silurus aristotelis, assembly GCF_946808225.1. Lineage (NCBI taxonomy): Eukaryota > Metazoa > Chordata > Actinopteri > Siluriformes > Siluridae > Silurus > Silurus aristotelis. The sequence goes on along the minus strand of NC_139598.1, from coordinate 5,957,007 downwards.
CGCTGACTCCAAAAAGTCTTTCCTTAAGGTGAACCCTTCTTTCCTCAGTCAGATACAGGCCACTCAGTTGTCCATTCAACCAGGGTTTTGCCAAAGTCTTAAAAAGTCCCCCCCAAAAAAATCTTGGTCTTAAAAAGTTTTTGATTTGCTGTTTCAACTATCAACCATGTAAACTATTAACCAGGGTTTCACCAGAGTGTTGAAAAGTACAAATAAATAAATAAAATAAAAATTTGAAGTAAAAAATGTAGTCATATCAAAAAAAGTTTGAAATTAGCTGGTAAACAGGTCTTAATTTTCCGATGTAGATGTAAAACTACCTCTAATGCTCACTGAAAAGCTCTCGCAGCACATTCGAATGTTTTTGTTTGTTTGTTTACTCGATGTTCTTTCTTTCAGTAGTCCAAATCTCATTCGCTGTATTATGACTACAAATGAGACCAGCATGCAACATTTCTGTATCTCTCTTGGATCGCACCACAGACGTAAAATAGATATTTTTTTTTTATAAGTTGGTCCCTAATGAATGGCCACAGTGGCAAAGAAACATTTTCTGGGATGGTATTAGGAAGAAACCTTGAGAGAAACCATATTTATTATACACTGATCAGGCATAACATTATGAGCACCTGCCTAATATTGTGTTGGTCCACCTTGTGCTGCCAAAGCAGTCCTGACCTGTCGAGCATTACCAGCATTAACTTCTTTAGCAGTTTAAGCTACAGGAGCTCGTCTGTTGGATCGGAACACACGGACCAGCCTTCGCTCCCCATGTGCATCAATGAAGCCCCACTTTTGATAGATACTGAGCACTGCAGACCAGAACATCCCACAAGAGCTGCAGTTTTGGAGATGCTCCGACCCAGTCGTCTAGACGTCGCAATTTGGCATTTTTCCTGCTTCTAATACATCAACTTTAAAGACAAAACAGTCACTCGCCACCTAATAATATCCCACACACTAACGGGTGCCATGATGGAGATCAGTGGTATTCCCTTTACCACTCATCATTTTATAATGTCAATGTTATACCCGATCAGTGTATTTCCAACATTGTTGAGGTTATCAACTGTTCACTGATGGACACCTGAATGCAAAAACTGTTCATGGAATACTGTAGTAATAGGCTTCATGGATCTTTAGATGTGGAACCATGTGGTCACCAGATTAAAAAACAACTCCATCGCAAGGTCTAATAATAGACTAATAGACTCCAGATTTAAGAGCTTTTTTATCACTTGATTCAAGAAGTTAGTGGACACCTGACCATATGATTGGTTTAGGCTTTTGGAATAATTATTCAATCTTGAGCACATACACAACAATGCCAAGGATATGAAGTCGCAGTGTCCCTGTGGCCACTCGCTCTGCACTCTGAAAAAAAAACTATTTGTAACGCGTTGTTTTGCACACGCGTAAAATCGTGGCCACTTCCTTGTCATCACTAATGCAAGCAATATAGATTTTTTTTTCGCATTTTATGTCCAGTTTAAAAATTTCACTTAAAAGGAGAAAATTGGCAATTCCACATTTTGAGGGAGTGAATGAATAAAGGAAAAAGTGTGCTGAAATAGTACAACCATTAATTAGATCATATCTTAAGAAAATTAAATATTAAATGTAAAGCACACACACATACACACACATACACATACTTAAACATTACCCAAATGGGGTCTAACAAATGTAAACTATTCAATTCAAATGTTCTATTTATTCAATTGTATTTAATCTGTGCCAATGTAATCGATTACTAAATGTAATCAATATAATAAAAAAAAAACCTTTAATGCATTAATTGGATTTATCCAATTTAATTTTTTGATTTTATGTAAAAAAAATATATATATATTTAACCAAATAGACATTTTTATTAAAAATTGTTTTAAAAACAAGAACTGTTGATGTTCACAAATGTTACAAAAAAATTAATAAATAAAAAATAAAATGCGTTAATAAAAACGCAGCAATTTTACAGTTTGCATTTCTTCCCTCCTACCCGTACCGAAATCGAACCGAGCCGTGACTTAAAAACCGAAGGATCATACGGAACCATGACTTTTGTGTACGTTTACACTACTAAACTCTAAACAAATCCTGTACAATTGTGTGCCTCGAATTTTGTTGTAATAGTTTTGGAAGAACTATGTGTGGCTGAAACACTCGGGTGTCCCAATACTTTTGCACATGCCGTGTATCTAATTAAACACAACCAAAGGATGAAATAAGTAAGAACGTGTGTGTGTGTGTGTGTGTGTGTGTGTGTATGTGTGTGTGTGTGTGTGTATATATTTATATATATATATATATATATATATATATATATATATATATATATATATATACACACACATATACACATATACACATTTTATATATATATATATATATATATATATAAAATGTGTATATGTGTATATGTGTGTTTGTGCAGGTGGAGAGTGTTAAGAAGCTGTACAGTATCTTTACCTCGGAGACGGTGGACATGGTCCTGCGCAAATCTGCAGCCGAACAGCTGGTGGTTGTTTTGCAGGGTAAGCACAGGTCAGGCTTCTTCCTCCTATTTGCACACACACACTTCTGCTCTCTAGCACACTGGTGTGTGTGTGTGTGTGTGTGTGTGTGTGTGTGTGTGTGTGTGTGTGTGTGTGTGTGTGTGTGTGTGTGTGTGTGTGTGCTGTAAACAAATAAATCGTGGATTATTTCAGGATGGTGTGAAACGGAAGGGCTATAAATAGTTAATAGTGATTGATACATTTCATCATTGAATATGAAACACCTTTTATTTGAATTAAAGATCAAAGTTTCTTTGAGGAGGACAATGCAGGTAGTCCTCGAGTTACGATGGAGATGCGCTACTGTGACCCCATCGAGTCGAGACATGGACAATTGGACATGGACATAAATTATTGTTAATCATTTTACATGTTACACATCATCATTTAGCAAAACGGAGCAACTTACACAACCGTAATGTACAGTATATATGCTGTATATGTGTGTGTGTGTGTGTGTGTGTGTGTGTGTGTGTGTGTGTGTGTGTGTGTGTGTGTGTGTGTGTGTGTGTGTGTGTGTGTGTGTGTGTGTGTGTGTGTGGCGCAGCGGGCGCATGGTTGAGCGCTGGTTCACGAGTGGAGGGCGGAGCCTAAAGAACTTTTGCTCGCCGAATTTAACACCGAGGCAACTGAGCTTGTCCCAATGTACAGTATCTTACGGAAAATTCATTGGTCCATATTGTCAACGTAAGATAAAAAAATCAAACCATAATAACTGTAATTTGATTATATAAATCTATTACCGGTTGGATTTACGAGTTATGAATTCGATTGTTTTTTTTTTTTTTGCATAGGAAATAGATAGCAATTAATTTTAACATCATAAATTAGTCCCCAAGATGGTATGAGGAAGAAAACTTGGGAAACCAGACTACAAATAGAACCCATCCTTGTCTGGGTGTCATTGAGTGTCCATCAGTTCTAGTCTTCGTTGAGGGTCATCAGATGTTCACTGAATGGGGGGAAAAATATATATATATATAAAAAAAACCTGTTCATGGCAAATTGAAATAAATAAATTATTTTTGTAACAATTCAAGAAGGAGTCTCCAGTGCCAGCGTGACTTAACAGTGGAAAGTAAAGCGGTTTAGAGCGTAACATTTCCCCACACTGTGAGCAAAACATCTAAGTAAGGCTGGTGAGAGAATCGCTCTTTGCAGCTGTTATAGTGATAGCAGGAAGCTTGTCTCAGGTTCTTTTATATCTAAATGGAGTAGACCAGAGGGCAAACAGTGTGCAGTTTTCACATATAGGTCTGGCTATACCGGCTGCTGTTTATTAGCCGAGTTTAGCTTTTGCAGAGAGTTTCCTGATCCAGGGGTAGCTTATAGTCCTGACTCTCTGAAATGGTCGTTGGCGATTTACGCTTTCGCAGTCTTTCAGAAGCCATACTGAATACAGTAATACATTTAGCTCATGGAAATGAAGGCGCCAGGTGCCTAAAGATAACTTGGGTCGCCTGAAGAAAATACAGCGAAATGATAAAATGCTCAGGAGCTCTCTTCACGTGCGTCTTCTCACTCACATGCTCTAGCGCAATTCCCGGGATACACCTGGAGATTAAATGCTTTTGCTTTTTTTTGTGTGTTGTTTTTTTTTTTTTGCAGACATCGCAATGCACACTGTACTGAAGACGCAGGGACTGACTGACAAACTCGTGTCTTTGCTAACAGAAAGCGTGAACAGCAGTGGAGGGGTAAAAGGATTTTTTTTCCATAGTTAATAATAAGCAAAAAATCTAATGATAAATGATAAAACATACATTTACAAACTTACAAAGGATAGATAAAGATATAGATATAGATATAGATAGGCTGGGTAAGTTCAGCTTTGCGCTAACAGAGCCAGTCAGGAGTTTGTCAGTGTTAATTAGTTTGTGTGATAAGGGCCTCCTTAGGCCTAAAGCTGCCAGCTCTGTGGAGTGTTTCGCCCCACTAATGAGGCTAATTACAAGGAATAATGTTTCATAATGTCTGCCAGTTTCTGGTACTCGGGTCGCTGCAACTAGATAACGCTTTTATGGACAGTCACAGTATCTCATTCTGCTTCTCTTAACACCTTTGCTGTATTTTTTTACTTATTTTTTTCTTTGTATCTTATAAAACTACACTACATGCGCAAAAGAAGTGCGCACATTATTGATTCACAGTCAGGAAAATGTATTTTAATGCATGCGCTGGAGATTGCACAGGATTCGTGCCACATAACATCAAGTACTCTGAGTACTTCAGATGAAACACATTCGAGATGTATTAATACAATGAACTGTTATTATTGTTTCTTTCCCTCATCCTGTAGTCCGTCGAGTGTCTGTGCGAGCCGAGCGTCACTATGCTGAGAAAGTTAGTATACGCAGATCCGTCTGTGCGTCACACACTGGCTCAGCGACCAGCTTTCCTTCTCACTCTGCTCCGAGGTACGAATAACTAAATCTTATGATATCAGTTTTCACATGACCAAAAGATCAGAACGGGCCTATGATTTTTTATTTTTTTTTTTGTGGAAAACATGAAAGTATATTTACAGGAGCAAGAAGCACCTGCTTAATCTTGTTTATTGATTGATTGATTTTTTTTTTATTTAATAATTTGTTTAATTACATTTGATTCTATTTCATTAATTTGATTTATTTTTTATTTATTTTTATTTTTATTTTTTTAAATTTATTCTGGGTTTATAATTTTCATTGGCATTTAAAAGTGTTAAAATAGCGTTAAAAGCGTAATGTGGCTAAGCTTTGATACTGCTAGAGATTAGAGATGGGGGCGGAGTCAGGACACATAGTAAGCTGGCTTAGAATATGACTAAAAGGCAGATAAAAAAATTTCCAAAACATTTTTTTTTTCTTAAGGCACATTATTTGCTTGCATTGAGTCCATGAGCTAAATACTTCTTTTAAAACCAATAATTAGGTTATTTGTAAAAGTAGGAAAGAATAACAAATACAGGTAGTCGTCGACTTACGACCACAATGGGGACCGAAAAATCGGTGGTAACACGATTTGGTCCTAAGTAGAGTAGGCCATATGTACAGTACTGTGAAATTATGCCGGAAGCTGTTAAAAAAAAGTAACGTACGCCGCGGCTAGCGATTGTGGTCGTAAAGTCGAATGGTCGTAAGTTGCATAGGTTGTAAGTCGACGACTACCTGTAATAATAATAATTATTGCACCTATTATAAAAACACTTAAATAAAAAAAATCATAATAAATAATGCGCACACTCGTTGATTTACAAGTAACATTATATATCCGTAAATGTTTTATTCTTCTTCTTTAGCGCAATTACATTTGTACCTCTGCCAATTTCTCAGCCTCACTGCTGCTGAAGGCCAATCAGAGAGACGTGACTGAAGCTGCAGCATTGGTGTGTTTCCTGGTTTTCGATGAGGTCGCTACAGTAGATGTGTACGTACAATTTATTCTTTTTTTTCCCCCCATCATCTCTGGATGCCTGGACTTTTTATGCATTTATGATATTTCAGCCTGGATGCTTATTTCACTTACACTCACTGTAAATGTCTCTTCTAGTCATTGTTTTATTAATAAAAGTAGGAGAGAACGTTTTAAAAATGTATGTATATATAATTTAATATTTTTTTTACATATATACCTTATTTAGCTACTCATTTCTAACCTTGAAAAAGCTTTTAAACAGCAAACGCATTCATTGTTCTATTTTCTTCTGCCATTGTCAGACACAGACGTAATTATAAACTCAGTAGAGTCTATAGATGCTAATTTCTGAGCCCTAGAGCAGCGATTACAGAGAGCATAATGCGTATACGTATACTTTCCCAGATCTGAACTGTGATGGACGAAAAATGAGTACAAAAGTATTTGCATTCAAATGTACTTAACTATCCAAAGTACTATCATTTATTATGGCTACAATGTTCCTATTATTACTTTTTTGTCACAAGATGATTTCCGTAAAAAAAAAACAGTAGGAAATTTGACTTGAATGTAATGAAGGTAAAGTCAAAGTACAGATACACGAAGAAGCTACTTAAGTACAGTAATGAATTACCTTTGCTCCGTTACTGCCCACCGCTAGAGCGAAACTAATAGATATGCAGTGAATTTTTTTTATTATTTTTTTTATGCTGTTTTTTTTTTTTTATATATAAACCATTTGCTCCAAATGTCCTTATATTGCCTACATTCTGGGGGCTTTTGCTGATTATTTTTATTACTTTTATTATTATTATTAATATGATTACACCATTAACTTAATGTGTGTTTGTCATGTATTTTCTCAGCACTGGGAAAGCCGACACAGATACAGCGTTCACTCCGTTCTCTCTGCCGCTCTGCATTATCAGAAGGTCAGTGCGTAATATTAGTATCAAATAATGTTGAATGGCTGAACAAAAGGGCTTCAGATACGCTCAAATTGCTCTCAATTTAAACATAAGTGAATTTGGGATGCTGCTACTGATTACACTATCACCAAAAGTTTGCGGACACCCGCTCATAAGTACTGTATGTGCTTTTTGAGCAATCGCAATTTGCTCTCATAATTCCTTCCACCTTCCCGTGGGCTCACCACCTGCAGGAGGGACCGTAAGGGACGGTGCTGTGAGGATTGGGCAGCAGTCGAAGGCGGGGGCCTGCTTAGACTGTTGCCCCCGCGACCCGAATTACGGATAAGCGGGAGAAAATGAATGAATTAATGAATTCCTTCCAATCAGCGTTTCAATTCATCCCAAAGGTGTTAAGATCAGAGATCTATAGCAACCCATGCAAAGCATATCTTCCTGGAGTTGGCTTTAGGCACAGGGGCATAGTCAATGTTGGAGCAGTTTTTTTTTTTGTCTCCTAGTTCAAGTGAAGGGAAGATTTTCATGCTACTGCATCCAAAGACACCCTGTACAATTGTGCGTCTTTGAGCTTTGCTTTAACAGTTTGGGAAAGAACCACATATGACTGGGAAAGTCAGGTGTCCCAATACTTTTGGCCATTTTTTATTGTACAATAAAGATATCCGTATAATATAGTATAATCTAATAGTACAAATGGCAATAAAAAAAATCATGTTATTAATATACCTAATTTTGGAATATCTTTGAAGATGTCAAACAAAGGGCTGCTTGTGTTGTGTTTTTTGTTTAACTCTCGGAAGTTTGACGAAGCCACTACTTGACAGATGTAGTTCCGTCATCGTGGACTGTCCAATACACTACAGTGCATTCAAATGATCAAATCCAGCAATAGGTTTTTCGGCTCGTTTTGGTAACGATGCTATTTGTGGCGCAGTTTTTCTCACACATTCGAACACTTCCTCCCCCGTTTCCACCCAAGCATGTATAATCTCTGTTATAGCGCTAAAATGTCGTTTTGTATCGCACAGGTATAATCTGCCGTTCCGAGCTGCGTCTCACCACGCGGTGAGTCCCAACTGCATCGTTCTTCCTCTTTATGCTGATCTGATGGAGCTGAGAGCTGCCACGGAGGCACTGAGCTTCAGCTGGAACAGAGCCTGGTACTGCGGCACTGACGCACTGCTCGCACGCGGGAGAACCGACGCCACTCCGACGCCCGAGTAAGGCAGGGTATACGCTGGGGATGAGTGGCAGGAATGGGATGAGTGCACTTTGTCATATAGGTCACTTTGTAGGCATATATATATATATATATATATATATATATATATATATATATATATATATATATATATATATATATATATATATATGTGCAGTGGAACCTCGATACTCGCAAAACTCTTTCAATTATCTAATGACGTCATAGTAAATGCAATTTTTAGTGTAACTTGTAACTTAACTACTTACAGCCTTCTTAAAGTTACAGCGTATCTTTTTTCCAGCAGAAATATTGGAATTACGCTCACTCTCTGAAACTGTACAACAGACTCCAGACTTTAGAGTACTGCTGCCTGTGGCGTCGAATATCCTGATACTTAGCAGAATTCATCAGCACCATAAATCACTATGAAATTGTTTCGAGTTTCCTCATTGTGATGGATGATGAAACAATTGTACATGTGTACAGTGCAGCAGGAACGTTTCTGTAGTCGGAGAGCAATTCTAAAACCGCATTTTTCGATTTCATAAATGACTGTTTGCATTCAGTTGAAATATGCAGTGTATATATTTCTTCTACTTATACTGAAGATTGTCTCAAAAATCTCATGATTTTACTTTCTGTTAAATGTAAGGTAAGTATATATATATATATATTTTTAACTGATTAAGAATAAAGTAAAATTTTTTGATCCAACTTTTTACCAGCTGAAGTATTTTGTTACTCAGACAGACAGACAGACAGACAGACACCTAATGAACAGAAACTTGGCTCTATTATAGACATCTCTTTATGTATATATTCCTTTATAATTCATTATGCTTTACGTTGCATCACTTGAACAATTTCTACACACTACTGTGTGTTTGTGTGTGTGTGTGTGTGTGTGTGTGTGTGTGTGTGTGTGTGTGTATTTACTGTATATATAATCACATCACACTTTGTATATACAGTCAATTTGTATATACAGTGAAGGGAAAACCTCTTCTTATGTCTTGATGTTCTGGTGATCAGTTGCGCCTGTCAGTGGGCAGCAGTTCAAAGAAGTGGTGGATTTGGATTCTCGAGTCTGGCTGTGGAATGAGATTGAAAGCCATGTTTTGCAGCGATTGATGTGATAATTACGGCCGGGATTTTATTTTTTATTTTTTAACTTCGGTCTACGAATCTTTTTTTCAGTCCTAAATGAGTTTAAACGCTGTAAAAAAAAAATCTTCAGAAAAAAAAACCCTGAATCTGATTATTTTGTAGATTCTTTGCATAATCTGAATGGACCATTTAGTCCATTATATTTCCGAACTTGCTTCACTTTGTCCACACTCCCGGTTCTGCTGCAGGTTCCACTCGGATCTGGCGATGTCGGAATCCCAGGTCGTGTCGGTGAGAGTGTGCGATTTGAAAGCAGGCCTCGAAGAGTGCGTCAATGCCATTCGCTCTGCTGGATCACACACCGGGGTCACCTTCGCCCTGACCAGAATGCACCTTTACCTCCTGACCGATCAGCTGGCTCTCAAACGCAACACACACTCCGCCGAGCGCACACTGCGAACACTCCGCTGGCGTGAAGCTGTAAAGAGGTACAAATATCATTTACACACACCCACTTAATTTTTGTCTTCCTGCTCACCAAAGCGTGTTTTTCCATCAAATGTCTAGATTCCTTCAGGTGAAACCTGCTTGCCCTGACGACGAGATGCTGCTAGGGGACGTCGTTTCGTTTCTGAACACCTTCTTCAAGCATCGACGGTCCGATTCTGACGATCCGGACCTGAAATGGCTGCTAGAATTAGTTCTGAAAGGGGTGAACCCAAATCTCTTTACTTCGCAGATATGAGGTGAGTTGAGGCGGGAGGAAGTGACTGACGTGTGTGTGTGTGTGTGTGTGTGTGTGTGTGTGTTTGTAGGACACACACGTCCTGCTGGACCTGCTGCTGGAAGTGAAGACTCGCACGGACCCTCAAAGACACGCCACGACTCAGCACAGCGGACATCAGCTGCAGAGAGAACTGAGCTCACTGTTCAACACACTGCTGCTGCGCCTCACACACACCTCCGACAGGTCTCCCTCTCTCCCTCTCTCTCTCTCTCTCTCTCTCTCTCTCTCTTTTTCTTTTTTTCTCTTATTCAAGAGAGAGATCTTTCTTTTTCTTCAATTGGGATATGAAATTGTACCTGCATTGCTTTGACCTCTCTCTCTCTGTCTCTCTGTCTCTCTCTCTCTCTCTCTCTCTCTCTCTCTCTCTCTCTCTCTCACCCTCATGCAGGACGTGTACGCTCCTGTCCGGCCTGTTAGTATCAGAGTTTGCTGTGCGTCTGCTGCAGTGTCTTCGTGTATCAGATGCCCCGCGTTTTTACGGCCTTCCCTCTCTGGAGCGATGTCTACACAGCATGACACACGCCAGCGCTCTGCCCGGCTGGAGCACTCACACAAGCAGCATGGAGCCCCACACACTCTGCCAGAAATACCTTAGCGGCCTGCTTGAGGTACACACATACACCACCCACACTCGTTCTCCTTCATCTTGGCTGCTTTTAGTATATGTTCTAAAGGGACAATACTATAGAAATACTGTTGGAGTAGTCAATGTGCAGCTTGTATAGCAGTACAGATTTACTGTCCTCTGTGAGTACAAAAAAAAAGTAAATACCCCCTTAGTGATAACAGCTGTACTGCACAAATTTGTGCATCTTGTATTAGAGCAGTATAAATGTGGTGCTTTGTATACAATTCTCTCATCCTGACCACCAGATGTTCAACAAGGCACCACATGGCAAAGACTCTCTGAGGATTTGAGAATGAGAATTGTTGCTCTTCACAAAAAAATGAAGAGGCTCTAAGATCGGTATCGCCCTGAAACTGAGTTACAGTACAGTGGCCGGGGTCCTCGAAAAAAAAAAAAACGGACGCATGAGTGCTACAGCATTGCTCAGACCATACGCCACACACTGCAACAAGTTGGTTTGCATTGCTGTCGTCATGGAAGGAGCCTCTTCTGAAGCTGGCTCACAAGAAAGCCTGCAAAAAAATTGCTGAAGGCAACCTGTCCAAGAGCATGAATTACTGGATCCATGTCCTTTAGCTAAGATGGTGTCCAGCATGTGTGGAGACGCCCTGGTGAGGAGAACCAAGAAAATTGTGTCTTGCCTGCGGTCAAACATGGTGGTGGCAGCATCCTGGTCTGTGGCTGCATGAGTGCTGCTGGTACTGGGGAGCTGCGGTTTATTGAGGGAAACACGGATTCCAACATGTACTGTGATATACTAGAGCAGAATATGATGCCCTCACTTCAGAAAATGGGCCGAACGGCAGTTTTCCAACATGATCGAACCCAAACACACCTCCTATATGACAACTGCCTTGCTTAAGGTGAAGCTGAAGGTGATGGAGTGGCAAAGTATGTATCCAGACCTGAACCCTATTGAGCATCTGTTGGGCATCCTCAAGCAGAAGGTGAAGAAGCACCATGTGTCTAACATCCAGAACCTCCGTGACGTCATTAAGGAGGAGTGGAAGAGGATCCCAGCAAAACGTGTGCAGCTCTGGTGAATTCATTGCCCAGGAGGATTAAGGCAGTGCAGGATAAAAATAGTGCTCACGCTAATTATTCACACTTTGGACACAGTTTTGACATGTTCACTTAGGGTGTACTCACTTTTGTGGCCAGGTATTTCGACAGTAAATCTGCACTGCTAAACAAGTTGCACATTGACTAAAATATATCCAGGTTCATTTCTGTACTATTGTCCCTCGAAAAGATACACTGAAATTAACATTTTTTGGGAGGGGCTTACGTTCCCAACAATCATACAGGATTTAATTGTTTTTTATTTTGCTGTTTTTTTTATTTATTTATTTTTTTTTTTTTTACAGGTAATCTCCTCTTTCTATGTGGAGTGGGGAGGGAATGCGATGTCCTTCATGGGAAAAGGTGTGACCAAGAATGCATTGATCTCCCTGCTTCATCTGTCCCATGAGATGATATCTGAGTGCAAGGAGAAGGTATTCACATGTCTGCACCTTTCATTTAAGTTCATTCATTTATATCACTCTTAATAATATCGTAACTGTTGTTTTAACAATGTGTGATTTTACATTATCGGGTGTATCGCGAAACCCAAACAAAACACACCTACAGAGTGAACACACACATCCTATGACGAAGTTAAACTCGTTTTCAGCCTGATTACGAATGCAGTATTGATTTTTATACCGTTTAATAAACAAGGGATTAATATAAAAAAAAAAAAGAATATTATTAAATATACATATTAAAATTATATTAATATATAAACACTGCATTGCCTGTTTTTGCTCTATTTCTCCAAACTATAATAATCCCGAACAAAGCCACAGTCTTACGTCTCTGAGCAACAGTGAGTCATTGCAATTGAACCAAATCATTTCAAAGGGTGATTCATTTCAATCGCGATGACTCCTTTATTAACAGCGGCTTACTGGCACATTTTCACATTTAAAGTATCTTTTCTCTGCATTGCAAAGTTGAATTTTGAATTTAGTTGACACCGAAATTCACCGTTTGCTTGGTGAACATGTCTTATTCTTTTTATTTACCGATCAAATGTATGAATTTTCTTTCAAATAAATAACTTCATGAAGGATAAAAATGGCAATATCAAAATCAATTTAAACTCCGTGGAAAAGATAAATCATAAGTCACTGCTGTGAACTGAGCACCACACAGAATATGAAGAATATCAAAAATCTTAGGACAAAATCTTGTCCACTGTAGTTCTTAAGGTACCAGAACAATAACACACTCAGCAAAATAGTACACATTTATCGTAATATTACACTATTATCATTATAATAAAAAATATCGAGATATGATTATTTTTTGTCAATTTTGCACTAATGATTACATAATGGAGGCAGATCTTTTTTATTATTGTTATTATTATTATTATTGTTATTATTATTATTATTATTTATTAAAGAACCACATTTATCTCAAAATTAGAGGAACCATTTCAAGAGCCCAGACAAATCTTTTTAATTAACTACATTTTGTGAAAATCAGTTCCTTTTGATTTCTAAATGGATAAAAACTTAACTGGTCAAACACGCAGCAATCAGAGCAGAGCACACGCTCCGTTTTCAACTTGTTTTGATTGACGCTTGGTGGTATTTATTTGGCAACAACATGCATTTCGGCATCAAAACATTTTGAAATGATAAACCCCTGACTCGAACTTTCACGACACCCGCGGTAGTTAAAAAGAGAGGTCCTGTCTCATCAGCATTTTCATCTCCTTTTATGGTCAGAGACCGGACTGTAAAATCTCAAATATATTCATGTAGATTTAATAGCATTTTTATTTATTTATTTATTTTTTACACAAAGGCTGACAGAGCAGAGAAAATTGATTTGGTCGCAGATGCACTTTTACAAGATGGACTTTCAAAGCAGTTTTCACTTTTACACTTTTACATGAACCATCAATACTTTAGCGTTTTTCTTTCCCATAGAATTTGCACACAAACTCACGATTTCATTTCGACTCCCCGAGAAAACCATAATGCACGGAAAAACCCAGGGTCATTATATGAGGTTGATATTGATGCTTCTGCTAGAGATGATGTGTGCGGGCGGTGCAGCTGTGGCTCCAGTGAAAGGAGACTTGTTCAATCGTGCTCATTGGATGTCTTGCTTCAGTACCGACATTCATTCTCACTGTATGAGATAGCTGTCTGTGTTGCAGCGCTCTGTTCTACTGCGTTACTGTATGATATTGATGCTTTCTATAGCCGTGGCATCATAACGATGCTATTAAGAGGCGGCTTCGGTAAGGTGGGACACCGATTAAAGGCCCAGGTATGAAAAGCACTGCCTGTCACTAAATTCTGGCGAGCAGCACCAACCCATATTTTTGAAAGTAATATTAATAACTATTCAGTTGAGACAAAAGTAGTGGTCATATAAACATATGGTGGACGGTTCGATCGACCGACGCCAGGGTCATATAAAAAAAAACACACACGATCTGCTCTGTACAGCACCTTAATAATGCAAAAATAAAACCAGAGTTTCTCACACGCCGCCTTAAATAGCACATTCCTAAATACCAAGGGCTTGTTTTTGATGAATAATGAACAACCCATTCAAGCAAAAGCAGACTCTGACTTTTGCACACTGCTGTATGTATATTTAGAGAATGTCGAGCCTAGTAGTGTTTTTATGAGTGCGTGTGTGTTTTTTTTTTTTCTTCTTTCTCCCCTCTCTAGGACTGGATGTCTCTCTGGTCTCTCGGGCCCGAACAGAGTGCTGATGATCCGTGTTCAGCTCAGTTCGGCCTCACTTGGTTAATCCCACTGTGGGTGGATCGTGACCCAGAGGTGAACCACACAAACACTCTTATAAGATGCATCTTTAGATTTGGCATTGCGCATTAATATTCATCCCTCTCGGCCTGTTTTGCTAGATCACATGTAAATGCGCAGTCGGCGGAGACGGATGAATATAAATGTCAGCGGTGGACAGTAACTAAGTAAATTCGCTACAGTTCACACTACACTTCAGCAGGTTTTCCCGCACGTCTGTAGTTTACAGGTATTTCCTGTTCGGGGAGACGTTCCCCCCCACACACTTCCCCACATTTTAAAAACAGAATCGTACTTTTTGCGAAATCAGTCGTTCCTGTTTATTTTCTGTGAGTGGATTAAAATGCAAATCGTTTTATTTTTTTTATTATAATTATTATAATTTTTTTTTTTTTTTTAAGTAGTCGAGTTTTGGTCTCATGATCAATTGAATAGATTGGAATTGCTGTTTGACTCATCAATATCATTCTACGTTTACGGCATTTGGCAGACGCCCTTATCCAGAGCGACTTACAACCGAGCAGGAGAGGGTTAAGGGTCTCGCTAAAGGGCCCAGCAGTGGCAGCATGGTGGAGGTGGGATTTGAACCTGTGACCTCCTGATTCAAAGTCCAATGCCTTAACCACTGAGCTGCCACCTCCTATTCTATTAATAGATCGGTGTGCTGGGAGTAACAGAGTCTTTTTGCATGAGACAAAAATGATGATAGGAACATTATTGCCATAACAAATCCTAATCCTTTGGATACTAAAGTACATCTGAAGGCAAACATTTTATTGCTTTTACTCAAGTGAATGTTTAAAGGGAGCACTTTTACCCAGTGCATTTCTACTACAACTCAAATACATTGTGTACTTCGTCCACCACTGGCCATGAGACAGCGCCCCTGGAGCACTGAGGGTTAGCGCTGAGGCCTTGCTCAGGGGCCCCATGAGTGGCGATACCAGGGCTTGAACCTCTGACCTTCTGATGAGTAACTCAGAGCTTTAACCACTGAGCTACCACATCCCTACTATGCAGTTAAAAGAAGAAAAAACACTTTTAACTGTTAAATAAGAAGAATGTGATTCAGGATATGCACTTTAAGACGGGGGGGGGGGGGGGGGGGGTGAAGAGGATGATGTTGAGTAAACAGGAAAGTTTTTTAAGCTGAGCTTTAAAAATCAATGAAGAGCATAATGAGCACAAAAGCGGTGCCAGTTAAAACGTTTGCCAAGCCTGACTGTGTGTGTGTTTGCGTGTGTGTGTACACTCAGGTGCGCTGTGCCAGCCTGGCGCTGGG
Source organism: Silurus aristotelis (assembly GCF_946808225.1). Classification (NCBI taxonomy): domain Eukaryota; kingdom Metazoa; phylum Chordata; class Actinopteri; order Siluriformes; family Siluridae; genus Silurus; species Silurus aristotelis. Next base: position 5,941,283 of record NC_139598.1, on the reverse strand, counting down.
CACGGCTCTCTCTTCATTAGAAAGCGGCTGTGTGATCTTGTCGAATAGCTGCCAGAACATCTCAGGAGGTTTGTGGGCGACGCTGCTCAACATCCTGCTGGAGAGACAGGAGTGCAGCATGGTGCGCCGAGAGGTGGGCATGAGCACACACACACACACACACACACACACACACACACACACACACACACACACACACACACAGACACGAGTACGCGAACACGAGTGCCGAGTGTTAGTTGCAAAAACTTTTAAATATAAGAAAGAAATGCATGATTTAAGAAAATACAGACTTTGAAACAAGTCTAAGGATTTGCCAGTGCAGAAAATGACAGTAAGATTTTAGTAAGAAGGACAAAATGTCTAAAAAAAATAAAAAATCTTAAAACCAGAGCTACTAAATCCGAGGATTAGTCTTAATTTAAGAATGATATATTGTTTTAAAATAAGACAAAGCATTTAAACTTCAAGCAAGATAACTATTCAAATCCATCATTTGGAATAAATAATAATAACAAGTCCTAATTGGGATTATTGAGCTTTTTTTATTTATTTATTTATTTATTTAATATTTTTTTTATTTTCCAGGGCAACTTTTAAACCTGTTAAAATAAGATACAAGGCTGATTTTAAACAATGTCTGATGGTAATTAAGCTCAACTTGCAGGGAAAATGAGTAACTTTTAGGCTTTACTAAGTAAAGGGGAAAAAAAGGTAAACAATCATAATAATCTTTTAAAATAAGTTCTGTCTACAGATTTTTTTTCCGGCACGCAGGGATGTACGAGGTTGCGCATTTCCGGCGCCGCCCTGTCCAGCGTTCTGTGCCGAATCGACTAAGTGGCGTCATCGGAAAAGAGCACCACGCACGCACACACACACACACGACAACACACTTACAGATCATCCTTATGCTCAATCACTTAAATTCGTACACTGTTCTCAGCCTCCGAAATAATTTTTTCGACAATCATTTTTTTCGGCAATGCCCCTGTGACACACAGTGAGTTCCTTGAAGATCTGGTGTACATGCTTTGGAAAGGAAGATCTTGAGTGATCTGCTATAGAGCTCTGATCTCATCCCTACTGAACACCTTTGGGATGAATGTGAACGCTGACTGCACCCCAGGTCTCCTCACCTACATCAGTACCTGCCTTTCGTAATAAACATTAACACACTCCAAAATCTAGTGGAACATCTTCCCAGAAGAGTGGAGGGAATTATAAGAGCAAATTGGAACTTAATGTGGAATACAATGCTCAAGAATCACATACCAGACTTATAACCAGGTGACCCAATACTTTTGGCAGTATAGTGTATCTTAAACAGGTCTTAATGTTCCGATGTGTATGTAATTTTTGTTTGTTTCTTCGGTGTTGTAGTTTCACTAGTCCAAAAAAAATCTACTGTATTTAGACTACAAATTAGATCAACATGCAACAGCCAATCAGCTTTCTGTTATTGGTGCGACTCTCTCTCGGATCGTACCACAGATGTAAAACAGTTTTTTTTTTCATCTATGGGGAAGTGAAAAAATGATTTAGGGCTCTGTTAAGGCCGAAGAATGTTTGTGTTTTTAACGTTGTGATACAGGTCTTAAAGTCTATTCCTAATGGTGTTAACTAGGTCTTTAAAAGAAACCTGCACAATTCCAGTTTATTTAACATCCTTTAAAAACATGGACGCAGCTGCTTTATTAAAGCTGTTAATGTAATAATAATATTTTTGCATTAAATATTTTATCTTTGATGTTTTTACCCATGCTTATTTTCATTAATTTTTTTTTTTTTTTACGAAAGATTTTTGTGATATACTTCTACAGAGCATTATTTGACTTCACACTTGTTTTTGGATTCCATTTTGCGAACACTGACACTTTTTGCAGCAAGATGGCAGCATTGCGGACTGAAGTGTTTCTCTCTCTTTCTCTCTATATTTAGGCAGCGTTTCTTCTGCAAAACCTGCTTGTGATGCCGATGCCTGCAAACACAGAGGAGGCCAAAGACTGCTTCTGGCAGGTAGGAGAACAGAGGAAGGCTGCAAATAAACAAAAGTTCCTCTGAAACCTTGTAAGAAAAGTTTAGGCAACATAGCAGGAGGATGTAAAAAAAAAAAAACTAGCATGTTGGAAAGAGCACCAGCTGCACTACATGGACAAAAGTTTATCGACACCTGAGATTCGAAGGTGTTCCTTGAACATCTATTTCCTCATTCAGTGGCCATTACCTTCACTCTTCTGGGAAGATGTTCCACTAGATTTTTTAGCCAAATTGGTGTAAATAAAAGCAGGTACTGATGTAGGTGAGGTGAGGAGGCCTGGGGTGCAGTCAGAGTTTTAATTCATCCCAAAGGGGTTCAGTAGGGAAAAGAACCACATATAGCAGGAAAGGTCAGGTGTCCCAATACTTTTGGCAATATAGTGTGTATGGCTTAAATATCTAATCTCTTTCTCTCTCCCTCCCTCTTTCTCTCTCTCGGCCTCTCCCTGTGCCTTTTTGTCTCTCCCTCTGTTGCTCTTTCTCCCTGTCTCATATTCTCTTCATCTCTCTTCCTCTCTGTCTCTCATTTTCTTCATTTTTCTTTCTCTCTGTATCTCTTTATCGATTTCTCTTTCTCTGCCTGCCCCCCCCCCTCTCACACACACACACACACACACACACACACACTCTTTTTCTTTGTCTGTCTCTTTGTGTCTATCTCTCTTCCCATCTGTCCATCTTTTTTACTGTCTTTACTCTCATTTTCTTCATCTTTTTCTCTACATCTTGCACTCTGTCTATCTCTCTTTCTATCTTTCGCACTCATTTCCACTCTATCCATATCGGTTTCTCTTATACCCTTTTCTCACTTTCCCTGACTTCTCTCGCTTACTCCTCCTTACTGTGTCACTTATTATCTGTCTCTCACTCTCTTCCTCACCTCTTTCTCTCTCTCTCTCAGAGCCCATGTGTTCATGATGAAGGCTCGGGCGTGTCGTTGGTAGGTCTGCCGGCCCTGCAGGCTCTCCTCTATCACTGCCATTTTTTTGCTCATGTGGCTCAGATGGTGAGGAGTTGCTACACGGGTCGTTACACTCCGACACACCCTCGGCTCAGCAGCGCCTCTGCTGGTATGTGTGTGTGTGTGTGTGTGTGTGTGTGTGTGTGTGTGTGTGTGTGTGTGTGTGTGTGTGTGTGTGTGTGTGTGTGTGTGTTATTATAATATTATTTCCATATTATAGAATATTATGACTTGTATGTAAATGTGTGTGTGTGTGTGTGTGTGTGAGTGTAGATGACTCTGTGAAGCAGTGGAGAGGGAGTACAGCTGCACTGAATCCCACCCAGGGTTCCGGATCCATTTCCACCTCCAGCACTTTGGTCAGTCACATGTTAAAGATGAATATTAGAATTTAACAATGAAAACATTTTTTGTTTGTAAATGGCAGCTGTTTGTAGTTGACTTAATGTGTGCGCATGTGTGTGTTGTCTAGCTCCTGAGTGACACTCGTTCTCCCGTCCTCTCCTCCTCTGTAACAGCACAGGAGCCTCCATTGAACAGACTCAGCACACAAGGTCACACACACACACACACACACACACACACACACACACACACACACACACACACACACACACACACACGTCATTGTGGTGTAGCCCTGACATTCACACTGATGTTGCACTTAAACCATCAGTCTTTCTCTCCATTCTTTCTCTTCCTCTCCTGCGATTTCAATTTCGGTTTTTATCTGTTTTTCTCCATCTCTCTGTTTTGTGCCTTAATTTATCTCTCTTACTTCTGTGTGTCTCTCTCTCTCTCTCTGTCTCCTCTCATCTGTCTTTTTCTCCCCCCTGTCTCACATTCACTCTTAATGCCTCTCCCTCTCTTCTCAAAGTCTTTCTCTCACTTGCTCCATCTCTCTTTCTGTATGTCTCTCACTTTTGCTATCTCTTTGCCTTTCTATTATTCTTTCCATCCCACTAGCTCTCACTAACTCTCACTCTCTATCTTTTTATCTGGGTTATTCTTTCCATCCTTTTATCTCTTACTCTCTTTCTATTTTTATACGTCTCTCACTTTCTCTGTGATCCATCTCTCCTTCTTCTGTCTCGGTTGTGTTGAAACTGTGTCAGGAAATAATGTCAGTATGAAAGTTCTTGTTGTTATTGTTGTAGTTGTATTTGCTTTACATTGCGTTGTTGTTGTGGTTTTGTTACGTTGTAGGCCAGAGCGAGTCCGACTGCTCCGATTCGCACCTGTCTGAGGAGTGTGTAGGCGGATCAGAGAGAGTCTCTGTAGTAACCCCTCACCTACTGTCAGCTGTGTGTGGCTTATTAACCAACCTGTTGTGTGTTCTGCCCGAGTTTACACACACCGCACTTCGAGAGAACCACATCCTGCAGGGCTTGCTCAGGTCTGTGCACACGCATGCGCGCACACACGCGCACACACACACACACGCACACGCACACTGAGAACTACAAACCACCAGGTGCCCAAATGCCACCCAGTGCACCTGTTTTGCTGTGTGAGTGTGTGAGTGTGTGAGTGTGTGAGTGTGTGAGTGTGTGTGTGTGTGTGTGTGTGTGTGTGTGAGTGTGTGAGTGTGTGAGTGTGTGAGTGTGTGAGTGTGTGAGTGTGTGAGTGTGTGAGTGAGTGAGTGAGTGTGTGTGAGTGTGTGTGAGTGTGTGTGAGTGTGTGTGAGTGTGTGTGAGTGTGTGTGAGTGTGTGTGAGTGTGTGTGAGTGTGAGTGTGTGTGTGTGTGTGTGTGTGTGTGAGTGAGAGAGAATGCAAAAGCTATGACCGGTGTGTGTTAGAAGTGGAGAGTGGGATCAGTTGTAACTCCACATATGCACTGAGTACTAACGCAAAACCCGATTTTCCCATAAAGCTCAGTGATCCGGTTTGAACCCCTCATGTGGTCAGTTCCAGTCTTCTGGTCAGAGTTTTCGTCTATGACCGCAATCATGACGAAGGCACGACGTTTTAACCCCATTCTCCTCTACACGAGAAAATACACTCCAGTCACAGTGGCAGGTCTGATTGTTACTGAGCATGCTCAGAACGAGTAGAATTGTTGACTCCCTCTGTCTCATTCACGTTAGCCTTATACTTAATGTTGCCTTTTTAATGCCAGGAAATGATACACCAGTGGAAGATTGAAAAAAGCCAGGAAAATCGGTTAATGGGCTGAAAACGGCACGCAATAAGAAGACAAAAATATTTATCACCTCACCAAATAGATTAAAGTAATGAGCCTTTTTCGAAAATGTAAGAAGTAGAAAGTACAGATATTTGTGTCAAAAATAGTAACGAGTGAAAGTAAAATGTTCTCCGAAAAATAAAATACCCAAAAAAACATCAGTACAGTAACGAAGTATTTGTACTTCATTACTTCCTGCCTCTGGGTATAAAAAGTGTATCTTAGAGAGGCAGAGTCTCTTAGAAGTAAAGATGTGAAGAGCTTTTTACTAATCAACTAAAATTTTTGAATAATGTTCCTCAATGTAAAATTGAAAACAGTTGAATATCTAATCTAACCTGTGCACAAGGGCGAAAATCAGTATCGGATGGTCGTGATCTCTGTGCCCTCTACATTTAAACAGTCATGATTCTGTAATGAAAATCACTGCATGGGCTCATTAACTCCTCCAGAAATCATTGGTCTGCGAATACATTTTGCCATGTCATCCACAAATACAGGTTAAATCTCAGTCATGCAAAGAAGAAGGCACACGTCTAAAATGTAGTAAGACAAAGTGAAAAACTGTTCTGATATGGAAGACAAATTGAAATTTCTATTTGGAAACCATGGACACCACGTCCTCCAGACTAAAGAGGAGAGGGACCACCCGGCTTCAAAAAAGTTAAAAAGTCGCATCTCTGACGGTATGGGAGTGCATCAGTGCCTGGAAAGGCTCCAGCAATGCTGAAGGTTATATACAGGTTTTAGAGCAGCAAATGCTTCTATTCAGTAGCATGACTCCGTAGTAGAAGAGTCCGGGTGCCTGCAGTAGTCTAGACCTTTCACCAATTAAAAAAATAATTAAACGAAAAATACAACAAAGGACACCAGAACTGCTGAGCAGCTAGAATCCGGTATCAAACGCATACGGGACAACGTTGCTAAATCTCAAAACTCCAGCAGCTGGTCTCCTCAGTTTTTTTTAGATATGAATTTTTTTTATGGTGAATAGTATTTAGATTTATGAGATTTGCATTCTGGTTTTTATTGACATTGTTCACATATTACACAGTATTTATTTTTGGTATTGGGGTTGTACAAGGGTGTGTTACCTCATTGTGTGTTGCAGTGTGTTGGATGTAGCAGAGCTCGAGCGATGCCTGACTGAGCTTAACACACCTGAACTCCTTCCTGCTGATGAGACGGACGCCAGGAGCCAGGTGTGTGATATACACACACACACACACACACACACACACACACACACACACACTGTTCTGTTCCGAGTTTGTGCCCCGTGATGTTCCAGCATAAATGCATGGTTATTGCAGGAACGTGCAACGTAAACAGAGCATCGTATCAATCTCGTGAACATGTTGCTGTCAACTTGACACCTAATCTGTTTTTGTCTCTTACTGTTCCTGCCTCTCTCTCTCTCTCTCTCTCTCTCTCTCTCTCTCTCTCTCTCTCTCTCTCTCTCTCTCTCTCTCTCTCGTGCACGCTCAGGTGCAGAGCAGTGTGTGTTACTTGCGGAGTGTGTGTAAGCTGGTTCAGGCCGTCGTTGTGCTCAGCGAGGATTTTCTCTCCCAGTCAGAGCTCATTGAACCTCTGCTGCATAACCTGATCTCCATCCTCACACTCTCTCTCACACCTCTCGGTAAATTCCACCAGGTCGTCTGTGTTCATGTTCATCTGAACACAGCCTGAGACATCTGTGTATATTTCTATTACTCACATCATTCCTCTTCTTCATGTTCTTTCTTTTCTTTCTTTTTCTTTCTCTCCTTCTTCTTTCTCTTTTTCTTCTTCTTCTACTTCTTTCTCTGCTTTTTTCTCTTCATCTTTCTCTTCTTCATCCTCTTCCTCTTCTTCTTTCACTTCTTCATCTTTTTCTTCGTTCTTCTTTATCTTCATCTTTTACTACTAGCAGTTCTACTTTCTCTTATTCTTCATCTTCTTCATCTTCTACAAATACCTTTTTCTCTTCATCTTCTTCATCTTCTCCTACCGCTTTTTCTTCTTTCACTTCATCTTTTTCTTCTACAACTTCCTCTACTACTTACACTTCTTATTTATCGTCTTTTTCTGTCTGATTCTTATTTTTTACTGCTTCTACTCCTTTTTTCTTTTCTCCTTGCTGTCCTCTACCTTTTTCCTATCTTCCATTTTATTTAACAACTTCGTTTTATTGCCACTTTTCAATCCTCATACTCGTGTTTATCTTTTTTCCCTTCTACTTGCACTTCCTCTTTCATCTTCTTCCTTTACCATTGTTATTTATCCTACTTTTTCTCTTTTTTGCTACCTTTTCCTGACTTCCTCCCCCCTTTTCTTTTTTTTCTACTGCTTTTTCCACGTTTTCTACCTCTTCCTATTCTTCTTTTCTTCTTGAAATATTGTCATCTTCTTTATCCTTCTTCTTATCCTTCCTCTCCTCCTCTTCCCCTGAACCTCCTCCTTTATCATCTTCCTTTGCCATTTAAAAAAAAAATGTATCCTTCTTCCTGTTTTTTTCCCTTCTTTATTCTCCATTTCTTCTTCTTCTTCCTCCTCCTCTTCTTGTTTCCTTGTTGTCATTATCTTTTTTCTCTTCCTTTTTCTTGTTCTTCAGCTTTTTTTCACCACTTCTGCTTTTTCTTCTTCTTTTCTTCTTGTTTAATTGTCATCTTTATCCTCTTTGTTTTGTGCTTATTTATTCATCCTTCTTGTTTTTTTCCGCCTTGCAAAATAACTTCTTGATTCTCCTTTTCTTCTTCTAGTGATAATAATAATAGCTTTTTTTACTATTTGTTTTTATATCGAATTAATTTTGTTTCAAATCATTCTAGGCAGAAAAAAAAATTTTCTTTTGCCCTTCAAATTCTCAGCCTTTGATGACTAAGTGTTCGTCTGTGTGTCCTCAGACGTGCATACCCAGAATGCATTGCTGAACACCTGGACAGATGTGTTTACGCTGCTGGCGAGTCTGCTGCGCAGGAACTACGCCGCTTGCGGCCCACATGTGCGCGGGACTCTGGGGAAATGCTGGCAGCGCTTCTCAGGTGAGCAGAGAAAAGCAGAAAGGAGGGATGTGAGGATACGTGATGTGTGATTAATGAGGGGAGGGAGCGAGGGAGGGAGAAACGAAAGGATGCAGGAGCGAGCAGACTACTGTGGGGTGAGGAAGAGAGAGAGAAAGATGAAAGAGAGAACAGAACGAGGGATAAAGATGAAGTGGAAGTGTGAAGAAAGGATGCTGGAGGGGAGAGCAGTGGGTGCAGGATGCCCAAGGGTTTAGAGAGTGATGAGAGGGAGGGAGCGAGGGATGGGTGATTAAGGAGATGAACATGAAGTTATGATGAAAGGAAGGTTGCAATTCCTGAAAGAAATGTGGTGAAAGAGAGGAGGAGACGAGGTATGATGGATGAGTGAAGCAAAGGGGATAAAGTGAGAGGTTTAATTTTGGGATAAAGGGATGAGAAAAACAGGATGAATAACAAGCACAGAGGAAAGAAAGGATGCAAAAAGATAGATGGAAAAAAGGAAGAAGCCAGACAGGAAAAATGGAAGGTGCTGAACAGACAGAGGTGATAAAACTGGAACGAGGGATGGGCCGGACAAGTGCCATCGGAGAAAGCCAGTGGAAACGAATGAGTGGTAGGAAAAAGGGATGACTAGGAAAAGAATGCAAGGGAAGAGAGTGAGGGGTGACAAAATAACAACAGATTTAGGTACAGTGAGAAGAGGAAGGGGAGAGAAATGATTAGGAGGTACAGAAGGGAAAGGAGACAGGAAGAAGGGATGAAGGAAGAAGTGAACAGAAGATGAATAAAAAAAGAACAGGGAAGAAGAGATGCAGGAACGAGTGCAGTACGAAAACAGAATAAGAATAAAATCAGGTGAATGAAAGAAGGAGAAAGAGGGGAAAATGAAGGGAGGAAGAGGGATAAATGATGCAGAAAAAAACCCCCAAAGAATCAAAGAAAGGATACAGGAAAGAAGAAAAGGAGAACAAAAAGAACAAGAGATAGTGGGTTTATTCCTAAAGAGACATTGTTCTGGTAAAGGGTTGAAAAGAACGGGATATAAGAGGAGAGAAAGAAACGAGGGATGAGTTCTGTACATCCAGTATACAGGTAAGTGGCGCAGACTGAAAGAAAGCTTAAAAAAGGAGAGTGTCGATGGTTACGAGGTATAAAAAGATGACGAGGAAGGAACAAGTGATGAAGCGATAAAGGCAGGAGGGAAGACAGCTGCAGGAAAGACAGCAAATTCCGGAGACAGGAAGCGAGCAGAGCAAAGAGAGGGATAAAGAATGGATGAGCAGCATGAAGAGAGCCCCGCGGGGCGCAGGAACGCGAGGACGGAGCGAGGGGAGAGGGCAGGGAGCGAGGGATGACTGCTGAATGAGTGACAGCACGAGGGGTAGCAGAAAAGGAAAGGAAGGAAGAGAGACAGCTTGTTATCACTGGGTGGGTTGCGCTCTTGCTGTTTGTGACAGATTGGGATGGAAGGATGGGGAAGGATAGAGAGAAGGAGAGATTTTATTTCTGACAGATGTGTGCGATTGTCGTGGAGCAGGTGGGTGAGATGAACATCCACTGCATCTCCTCCAGCACTCCTCCACCTTTTTTATTTATTTTTTATTATTATTATTTAATTTTAATTTTTTTTACGAGGAAAACAAAACACAAAGAAACAAGACTCTGATTTGATTCCGATTATGACTTCATGGAAGGTCAAAAGTTTGCGGACACCACACCTGCGATTCTCATGTGCTTTTTTTTTTTCTTTTTTTTTTTGGAACATCTCATTTCCACATTTATTCCCCATTTACTATTATAATAAATTCTTCTGAGAAGATGTCTTAATAGATCTTGGAGTGCGCTCGTGGAGATTTCGCGTTTGGGTGAGGAGGACTGGGGGGTGCAGTCAGCGTTCCAATTGATCCCAAAGGTCTTCAATAGGGTTGAGGTCAGAGCTCTATAGCAGGAGATCTTCCACTCCAACCCATGTAAAGCATATCTTCATGGAGTTTACATGGGTTGGAATAGAAGATCTTTTTTAGTGGCCTGCTCGTAAACTCTATTAAACACCTTTGGGATGAATTGAAACGTTGACTGCACCCCAGACCTCCTCACCTCACCTACATCAGTACATGACTTTACAAACACGAATCATCTTCCCAGAAGAGTTGAGGTTAACAGTAAATGGGGACTCAATGTGGAATGGGATGTTTTTCACTAACACAGTAAGACCATTGCACCTAATCAATTTTACATATTAAAAAAACAAATATGACTATGGATTATTCTAAACAGAAGCACTGGAAATGATTTGACCTCGTTGGTGTTATGAGCACAGGGTAGCGTGACCCAGTTTGTCCTGTATATATTGCTGACTCCGTTCAACCTACAGCTGCGTCAGTGGTGGAGTTTTGAACTTGTTTTGACTGCCACTTGGCAGGGGCGATTTTAGTTTTTTTTTTTAATGGGGGGTGGCACAGGGGGGACCAAGAACCAGTCAGGGGGGTCCATAGGAAAAGTCATGTGGGATGACATAAAAACGACACTGCACAAGTGCCTGGACAAACGCATCTCTCTTTTTAAAAATAAAAACCATTGAACAGACAACAGTTCTGTACCGCATCCTACCCGTCTTTCACATGGTTTGTTCTGGAACAAATGTTAAATGTATTGCTGCTGTGGCTGACTTTGTCGACTTTGCTTTTTTTCCCCTAGAAAATTCTGTTTAAAATTAAACAAACCTGTAACTCAGTTCTGAATGTTACACAAATAGTATATTAAATGGCCATATTTTTTATCCGATTAAAGACAAAATAATTTCAATCTGAAGCCGTTCTCGGACATTGCAAACCAAAAGCAAAAATGTAAGACTACCATGCAAAAAAAAAAAAACTTTAGTTTATTCAATACAAACAGGATTGAACTTTTCTGCATCGGAAAATTCCAAGTGTCAGAACGCTAACATTATTAAAGCCCCACATTTTACAACGTTACTGCAGACTATTTGAGCGATTGTGCCTTTACTTTTTAAAACAACAGAAAGAAACGTAACATAACGATTTCTATTATAAGAGGTGCATCGCGGCTGAATAAGTACAACCTCTAAAGAGCTTTCAGTAGGAATAAACGCATTGCAATAATAAAGTTTATCACGGTGGTTACGTTCCAAAACGAAAAAAAAAACCACGATAAGCGAAAACCGCGATAAGATTTTGTTATTGTTTAAGCCCACACACTTTAAACACACCCAGAACACATTTGCAAGAATATAGCGAGCTGAATTTAGTGTAAAGTCGTAGAAATCACATTTATAGTGAGTACATGTACTTTACAGTGTACAGTTCTGTAGCGTAGCCTGTGCGTAGTTTCTCTGCTTGATTATTGGTTGAAGTGTCCTATAAGGTAAAAAAAAAAAAGAGGCATGTTAAAGATACGTCACTGCATTTTTTTTTTTCCTTTGCTTTCTGTACTGTATTCATATTTTACTAGTATTCATATTAGTTATGTGGCAACTGCAATTCCGTGATAAACCGGGTGCAGGAGAATCGAACCAAGTTAATGCGGGAGATTACTGTATATATTAAAATAACTCTATGTGCATATGTACACAGTGTATATAATGTATACATTTATGTATGTTTATATAGAAACCGTGACACCCCCCCCCCCCCCCCCCCCCCACACACACACACACACACACACACACACACACACACTATATTGCCAAAAGTATTTGGACACCTGACTTTTCTGCCTATATGTGGTTCTTTTCCAAACTGTTACCACAAAAGCTAGAGGCACACAATTTTACCAGATCGGGTTTACATGCTGTGGAGAGGAAGATCTTGAAGATCACCTAAATCACTACCTGCCTTTCGTAATACCCTTGTGGCTGATGAACACAAATATCCATAAAGCACACTCCAAAATCTAGTGGAACATCTTCAAAGAAAAGCGGAGGAATTATAAGAGAAAGTTGGGACTAAATGTGGAATGCAATGCTCAAAAATCACATACCAGACTTATGACTAGGTGACCCAATACTTATAATATAGAGTATATCAGTGTTCAATCATTAATATCATTCTATTAATAGATCATTGTGCTGAGAGTAACATTTAAAGTCTTTTCACATGAAGTTGAGTTGAAATAAGCAAAGAATCTTGTAGCAAAAATGATCATAGGACCATTGTAGACATAATAAATCATAAGTACATTGGAAGGTAAATACTTTTGTACTTTTACTCAAGTGTAAGTTTAAAGGGATCACTTTTACCGGAGTAACATTTTACCTGCTGTTTCTCAACTACATGCTTTGTGTACTTCATCCACCACTGGTTTTCTCTGCACCGTAACAGCTGTATTACAGTAGTCCTAAAAGTCCATATCTTTTCTTAGACACCGTCCGTGCCTGTGTGGACCAGTGCGACTCGGATTCGTCGCTCTACACGGCGTCTGCGCAATTCCTCTGCGTGCTGTTTTCCGAAGAGGCAAAGAAGAGAGGCACGGGCGAAGACAAGTCCGCTTCTCTAAGCGTTGCTCTGAATACTGAGTCAGGAGAGAAGCTCTGTGGATTGCTGCTGGAGGTAAAGTTGAGCGGCACACTGAAATAAAGTGCAAACACTGTCCAAGAAATGATTTTGGTTTATTAGATATATTGGCTATTAAAATGGCATTATTAACATTATAATGACACTATTTTTTTTATATTCATGGCAATTGAAACCAAAATAAACCAAATTCAAGCAATATTAATAACCAGAGGTTGAATGATTGTGGATTTTACCGATAGGTAGGTTGGATTTTTTTTTTTTTTTTTTTGCAATAACTGATTGACCAACTGATAATTTTTCAAATGGATACTGGATAAAATAACAAAATGAACACTATATATAAAATAGTACTGAACTTTATTAAAAAAAAAATATATACAAAAACTACAGAATCGTGAAAATGTTGTGAAGAAAATAAATATATTCATTAATAAATACAATTATATCAGTTTTAAATACAATAAAGCAGTTTATTGATAAAAACAAACGGCACGTGGCATCTTTGATGCGCCCCTAGAGGCGGCCCTTGTAATGACGGAAATGATCGGAAGCCGGAAAAACCATAGGTATGGATTTTTTACGATAGTTTCAGCAATCAGCTGTCAGTGCCTCGACCCCTTTTAAGGGAAAATTAATGGAAATTTTAGTTTGGAAGCCAACTTTTGTTCTCAAATACAGATATTTGTCTCTGGAATTGTTTAAAGGGGCCGTAGTTCGGGGATCCCTGTGGTAGATAGGAGTCTAGAGAACTAGTAGAACACCACGTACACTGGTGTCATAAGCATCGTTCCACCACCTTTATTAGAACCGATGGCCTTTATGAATTAAAGGCAAGGAATACTACACCTTAAATACATTTTAGGCTCAATATTAAGACAAAAGTATTGGGACACCTGACCTTTGGTTTGGAATTGGAATTTTAAACTGAAAAGTGTGTATAAACAACTCCATAAGACACCTCTTGTCATGAATGATAGAATGTTGTTTTTAAGTCTGGAACATGTACTGTGTTTCGGGTCTAAGTCACTGTAAGTTTTCAGATTTCAATCAGTTTCCTGCACATTAACCAAACGCCTACACAGGAAAGTTTCTCCTGGAGTTATACAAAGCTTTCGATCATCAATGCGGCGAAGACTTGAATCGCTTCCTCTGTTCTCGTAGTTTCGTTATTGCGTCGCTGCTAAAATCAGAACTGATCCAGAAATCTCGCTGTGAGGATGAGCACGGACACCAGGCCGTTGTGAGAACCAATGCGTTCTCGCTCACATTTATCTAAAGAGCGATGGAAATATACAGTAAGGCATTTGAACGTGTCAGAGCTCCTTTTGTATCACAATACAGAGCTTATCATGTTTGCAGGCCATGTTACATAAGCTGAGATTGCAAAACAACTTCCTCTATAAGCTTTGATTGATCTCTGGATGGAAGGTTGTTAAATGTCACCCACCTTTTCCGTTCTGTTGTGCAGCAATATGAAAAAACTCCATTCCACGACCCTCTGAAGAAGGTCACAGCAAAGCTCCTGATGTCTCTCCTTGCCTGCAGCTACAGAGCGCAGAGTTACGCCTGTAAAGGTGAGAAATCCTCCTGTTGAAGCATGCATAACAAGTACACGTGACGGTACACGTATTCGTACAGAACCGCTTCGGTTCGGAACTTATGTGTAATGAATGCAATTGTTTTTACAGGCTGAACAACAGTTACAATCTGAGTTCCCTCACGAACATATTAATCGGCGTACCACAAGTTTGTTTAGTCTCCGCCTCACAGTTTAAGCGTTTTTTTTTTATTATTATTATTATTATAAACTTGAAAACACACAATGTTGCCAAGGGTATAAAATATAAACCAGAGTTAGACAATTCCACATATCAAGGGAGTGAATAAATGAAGGATTAAAGGAATGAAGACATTTGTAAAAGTATGCTGAAATATGTAGAGCAGTTAAGTAAAACATAACAATGGAAAATATTTACATACATTACATATTTAATGTAATGTCAAAAAAAAAAAAACACTCTTATATACATAACTATAAACTATTTAATTTTATTTTCCCTTTTATCCGATCAATTAGATTTGTGCCAATTTAATCTAATGTTTCGGTAATATAATAAAAAGTTTTTTGCATTTATTTGATTTATATTTTTTTAGATCTATTATTTATTTTATAAAATATAAAAAATATTATTTAATATTATTTAATCAAGCAGGCATTTGATTCAAAATTGTTTAAAAAACGCTCAACGTTCACAAATGTTAATAATAATAAACTGCGTTAAACACATTAAAAACGGCAAGCAATTTTTTAAATTTGCATTCCCCCAACCGCACCCAATTTTAACCCGAAGCGTGACTTAAACATCCGAGGTATGTCTCGAATTGTGAATTTTGTGTATCGTTACACCCCTAATAACAAGATTATTAACTTAAACTGGAAAATCTAAAATGGCTCCCGTATTGATACAAATTTTCCCAGTCCACCAGCTTTTACTTGTTTTGTCTGGAGATCAGAATAGTAGAGTGAGAGACTGTTTTGAATATTGTATTGAGCTGGTTTGACAAAAAAAAAAAAAAACCTCACAGAAGCACCTACTCCTCTGCTCTTTTTAAGAAATTCAGATTAAATCGAAATGCAAACTGAAACGTCCCCAAGCCTACACACTCCTCCTCCTTCCCTGGGTAGATCTTTTGTCGCTTGGCCTTTATTTGCATTGGAACATGACAGACTCTTATATTGCAGCACACAGCAGTACATGCTGTTTTTTTTTTTTTTTTTTTTTTTTAGATTTTTTTTTTTATTTCAGCATAACTTCAGTACTTTCAAATTAGAAATTAATATTTTTGAATATTTATTCAAAAGATTGTTCTGAAGATTTTTCTTCATTGTAGATGACTTTGTAAGTGCCTGCTTTACTGTTCACCCCGATTGTAAAGAGTGCTTATTTGAGGCGGTAGGTCAGCAGTCAAGGCACTTGACTCCAGGGGGCGCTGTATCATGGCTGACCCAACATTTTGGATACGTGATGAAAGAATTTAACTGTGATGTAATGTTATAAGTGACTAGTGGCCTCTTATTATTGCACGTTTTATATACACTGATCAGGTATAATCTGCTTCTAACACTGATCAAGTTGACGTGTTAGAAGCAGGAAAAATGGGCGAGCGTAAGAATTTGAGCGGGTTTGACGAGGGCCAAATTGTGACGTCTAGACGACTGGGTTAGAGCATCTCCAAAACTGCAGCTCTGATGGGATGTTCTGGTCTGCAGTGGTCAGTATCTATCAAAAGTGCTCCAAGGAAGGAACAGTGGTGAACCGGTGACAGGGTCACGGGCGGCCGACGCTCATTGATGCACGTGGGGAGCGAAGGCTGGTCCGTGTGTTCTGATCCAACAGACGAGCTCCTGTAGCTCAAGTAGCTGAAGAAGTTCATGCTGTTTATGCTCGATGGGCAGCAAAAGGGGGACCAACACAATATTATGCAGGTGGTCATAATGTTATGGCTCATCATTGGCCAGAAAGTTACCAAGCCCTTTTTATTCCACGTAACGATCCGATCTTTTGTTTTGCTTCCTCTGCCAGCGGGTCTTATCGACAGCTGTGTGGAACAAATGAAGCAGATTCACTCTCAGCTTCACCTGGAGTCTGTCAGGCCAGGCAAAACCACACACAGGAAAAAGGTAACCAGATCTCCATTGCGATTGTGTGTACTAAATTGTGTATGAAAGTTGTGTAAGTGTGTAGGTGGTAAAATCCATACTGATAGTTTGCCACATCACATGGTGTGATTTCACTTGTGGGTTAGCACAAGTTTCCACATTTTCGCAAGTGCCGTATATAGTGCGCAAAAAAGCGTCGTCACAGATCGTACACGTGTTTCCTATTTTAGTTCCTCTGTAGAAACGTCTACTCGTTTGGAGATAGAAAAAAAAAAACCACACACCTGCATTTGGTTTAAAATAAAACAAGACATGTTTTCAGTACCATGTGCAACCACTCTGATGAGTTGTAGAAACTGTTCTGTCAAAAGGTGGTGATTAATTTTCAAGAACAGCAGCTCTGAAAATAGTCCCACAGACACGTTCAAAGAAAACAACCCTGGCCTGGGTCAGAAAGACATTCTCTATATGGACAAAAGTTTGTAGGCACCTGATTATAAGATTCATATGTCCTTTCTGAACATCTCATTCCACCTAACCTCCACTCTTTTGGGAAAATGTTTCACTATATTTTAAAGTGGTGGTGTGGAGATTTGTGCTCATTCATCCACAGAGGCTTTAGTAAAGTCAGGTACTGATGTTAGTGAGGTGAGACGCCTAGGGGTGCAGTCAGTGTCCCAATTTATTCCAGAGTTTTTCAGTAGGTTCCTCAAGATCTTCCACTCCAATCCATGTAAACCATATCTTCAAGCCACAACTGTGTGGCTCAATTATTATTATTTTTTTTAATTGTGCATTTGTTACGCAAACACTAAATACTTTTCAGGTTCTTTCTGAATCGTCACCTTGCTCTGTGGTCAATGATTTTGATTGTTGTTTGTTGGTACACAGGACGAAAACGGCATGAAGGAGCTCCGGATGGTGCTGGAGATCCTGAGGAACTGTCTGTATCAGCATAAAGAATGTAAAGTATGTAACTGCTTTATACATTTATGCCTTGTACAAATAAAAATAGAAATGCTGGTTAATTTTGTAATCTTAGTGTTAAATCAGGATGCAGTCACTTGAAGGTTGTAGCAGTGATCACACATCTAAACAGGGATAATGCAGATTGTACCAAGAAAATCTCACCTGAACTTCTCTATAAGTATCAAACGACTGCAATTAATATGCCATACACTATATAGACAAAAGTATTGGGACACTTGACCAGTTATATGCGTTTCTTTCCTAAAAACTGATATCACAAATTTGGAAGCACACAATGGTATCTGATACCTTTTGGATTTGTTAGATGTTAGATTAAAGAAGAGTGGTTATTATAGCAGAAAATGGGGACTGCATGTCGAATGGGATGTTAAAAAAAACACACAAATCTAACAGGCAGGTGTCCGCAATCGTTTGTACGTGTAGTTTTGTGTCTATTGCAGGAGGACCGTAAAAGTGTAGGTAATTGTGTAGCGTGTAGGGTAACCTTGTACATATTACAATGGCTCAATAAATGGCACTATTTGTATGTTTTGGCTGTATTAGTTTCCCACAATTTCTAAGAAGTCCACTTTGAAATATACATTTTATGGCCATGACTATTTTTTTTTTGTGTGTGTCTGATTAAAGACCTGTACATCAATGCTTGCCTTTTATTTCTTTTTTTCTCTTGCTGGCATGAAACAAACTTTCATGCACATCCCAGTGTTGCTTTAACAGATTACGAAGCAGACAAAAATTTTAATGTATAAATGTAAAAAAATATAATTGCATAATACAGAAATCAGTTCAGGCATCTTGGAATTGTGGGCAAACTTTAACACTGTTTATGAACCAAATATGCAAAAAATGATGAATGAATAAATCATTAAAATATTTAAACACTACAATTATTATTAAGTAAAACTCTGTTTGTGTGTTTGTGTTGTATTCCTCACAGGAAGTAGCAACAGATTTAAAGCTCTCTTCTGTCGTGCTGTCGCTTTGGCCGTGGCTCGTTCTGAACGACTCGGGCACGTGTGCAGCATTGGAGCTGCTGTGTGTGTACACGGCAAACTGCACTGGAGGTGAGTCGCAAACCTCAAACGAAGGGGGGGATTGGGGATAAGGTCACTGAGTATTGAGAAATATACATGTTTTCATCCCATTGCTGTATTCGGTTTTCTAAAATATAAAATTAAGAATCTGTACAAATATTTTCCATGAAACAAAGGCTACATCTGCACTAATCAGGATTAATTAGAAAACGTCATAAAAACGCTCTGTGTTTACACTTTTGTTTTCAATCGTTTTTTTTTTAAGTTGCTCATGCACATTAAACGCCTGAAAACGCTTACGTCCTGTAAAATAAATAAATTAATAAAAACCGTAAGACGCTTCGACCCGGGTCATTTCCCCCCCCCTTGCCGTTTAGTTACTTTCCGGCTTTTTGAAATGCTGTTTTAAAGAAAAAACCCTTTCATCGTTTTTGAAAGCTTCTATTTTTACTGTTCACGCTGAAAAGGTGTTTTCAAATGTACCCACTTTGGAGGCCGTTTTGAAAAAGCTACGTTTTTTCTGTTGGCTGTCTCAGTGACGGAAGGCCAAAACGGATAGAATTCTTTTATTTTTTCATTTTTACGAAAACATATTAGTGTGGAAATTTTATTTACTGGACTTTAGTTCTGTTTTATAGTTTCTTGGTTTCAGTTACTGTAGGATTGAAGGTTTACAGTAAAAAAAAAAATACAAATCATAATCATATTTATAAATGATTAACATTGCACTGTGTTTTAGTGCTTTATAATATGGTCTTGTGGAAGTCTGCATATTTGAGCCTGGAAAAGTATGAAATCTCAAAATGAATAATGTGTAGGAACCCTGTCCCAGGCTTGACCTTATATGAAAAATGTAGGTGGGATAAAAGGCGTGGTGTTTGGAGCCCGGAATTACTGTCAGACATGTTTGAAATGATTCCGTTTCCTAGAAGTTGAAGAAATCATGAAAACGTATATAAGTAGTTGATATTGAGTCTTGTAAGGGACGTTGTACGTTCCAGCATGGCAATGCCCCTGTTCACAAACCCAGCTCCATGAAGATATGCTTTACATGAGTTGGAGTGAAAGATCTTGAGTGGCCTTCTATAGACCTGAAAAGCTGAATGAACCCCAGTCATGTTCCGAGTCATCACTCAGTACTGTAGGAGCTCAGCGTAGATAACTGACATAAGCGCTAAGGCTACAATAGCGACACTGTTGGTCTGAGTGGAGTGTTTGAGATGCGTCAAACAATGAGGTCTGGCAGAGGCTCTATTGTTATGCTCGCTTACATAACATTTAAAGCATTCGTTCCCCACATTTAGTCTCTATTTGCTGTTACAATAACCTCCACTCTTCTGGGAAGATGTTTCACTAGATTTTGTGGAGATTTGTGCTCACACAAGGGTCCTAGTAAAGTCAGGTACTTATGGATTGAGGAGGCCTGGGGTTTGAGCTCAGGGCTCTATAGCAGGAGATCTTCGACTCCAACCCATCTAAATCATATCTGTATGGAGATGGATTTGGGTACAGGGTCACTGTCATGCTGGAAGAGGTTTAGATCTGTTAGTTCAAGTGAAGGAAAAATGTCATTCATGCGCTTCCAACTTAGTGGTAACATTTTGTAGAAGAAGAACATGTGACTGGAAAAAGGTCGCGGGTCCCAGTGCATTTGTCTCCACAGTGTAGCTTCACTCCATTGTTCTTCTATCAAGAGTGAAAGTTTTGTTCGCATGTTAAGCAAAAATGGCAAAAGCGGTGCTATTTTTACCAAGGTATTGCCATGGACTTCACTTTGGAAAAATATGGTAATGTTTTTTTTTTTATGTGAGTGTAGCAATGATGCTTGAGCTCATAGAACACAGAGTGACAAAACAGGATGTGGTTTCACACCTCTCATGTAGCTTTTTATTGTATTTCGAGATGTTTAATTTTTGGTCTCATGCTGTATTTCACCTGAAGTTTCAGTATGACACAAAGTGGTAGAAGAACTACACAAAATCTCAATTGCTATTGTTATGAATTATTATTAGCATTTTTTTGTTGTTGTTTTTTTTGGTTATTTAACCTGTCACTTAATGTTGTTTTTGCTCAGTGGATAAAACATTGGAACACAAGGTTGTAAGTTCAAATCCCAGCACCACCAAATTGCCATTATTGGGCCTCTGGGCAAGGCCTTTAACCCTTAACTGCTTAGATGTATTAAAACAAATGAGGACATTGTATTAAGTATTAAATTAAGTATTTTTTGTTAAATGAGAAAATCCTGGCACAGGTGGTCTCAGGAGGGTTTTTTCTTTGTGTAGCTATGGCAACAAATTAAAAATGCTCCAACATTTATTGTCATACAGAAAAGAGAGACATCATACCTAACAGGTCTACTTTTATTGGCATCCACTTACAGTGAATACAAAATGTTGCAAAAGATTTTGCTCTTTCTGTTGCCCTTCGTCTCTGGAGCTGTTAGACCAAAGCGCAAACTATAGTTGTTACACAGGCACAAGAAACATCTAAAGAAACATCAAAATGTCTACATATCAGAGAATTAATCAGTTTTGCAAATGAGTTTGCATCGATAGTTGATTGCTGGAACTATCGTCTATCTACAAAAATCCATACCGATAGTTTTTCCGGTTTCCACTCTGCTGTCATTACAAGAGCGGCCTCTAGAGGCGAATCACTGATGCCACGTGCTCTTTGTTTATCCACGTGAGACTACGCACTGCACAAAGAGCGCGATATTATTTGTACAATTTATTGAACGTATGAATGTATTTCAGCGTTTGTAGAATCAATTACTCCTCCTTCTCAGCCGTCGCGTGGGAAACAAGGTCACGTTTTTTCACATCACTCCTGATAAACAGATATCATGTCCCTCCTTTCCCCTTTTTCACGCCTTGCAAAAACACCTTGCAGTAGACTTGGTTCTGTGCATCATCGACACACTGTTTGCACTCATACTTTGCCTGTGGAGGTTTTTTTTAGGTTTCGTTACAAATATTTCCGACAAAATTGCAATGTGGCACAACATCTGCCAACCTAGAAACCCTGTTAATGACAGTCTTGTTCATGTCTCCTACTCTGTGCATTGTGGGGCAGTATAAATGCTGCCTCAGTGGACTTCTAGTAATGCATACAGCTGTCAAATAGTAACGTAGCAATTTTATGTTGGCGGTCACTCAAAAGATGTTATGAGTACAGTATGTAGTGAATGAGTAATAAATCGTTCAAAGGGCTTATTAAATCTAGCAATAAATATAGTATTAATGACTTAAGGCAAACAATAAAACACAAATAAAACAGTGAGTCATTGAGAGCAGTCAAACATAAAGCTGTTCCTTTAGAGTTTATTTATTTATTTATTTTTAGCAACAAGAACGTCTTCAAAATGAGGAATTTGGAATCTGTCATACTTATATGAAGCAAAAATAATGAAACGAATGTTTACTGCTGTTTAAAAGTAATCGCAGATGTTCGAATAAACTGGGCCAAGCCAGCAGTGACATATATAAGATAATAATGACTAATATTTTTGGCAATAAATAGTTCACAGACATGCATTCATTTAGTGTCGGCTATTTTGATCTTTGTCACGATATTACTGTCGCATGCCAGCAGGATATATTAAGTGAGTTTTAAGTGTTTTTTTTTGGTAAATGAGAAAATCCTGGCTCAGGAGGTTTTTTTTTTTTTTTTTTTTTATGTGTGTAGCTATGGCAACAAATTAAAAATGCTCCAACATTTAGGTCATACAGAAAAGAGAGACATCATACCTAACAGGTCTACTTTTATTGGCATCCACTTACAGTAAATACAAAATGTTGCAAAAAATGTTGCTCTTTCTGTTGCCCTTCGTCTCTGGAGCTGTTAGACCAAAGCGCAAACTATAGTTGTTACACAGACACAAGAAACATCAAAAGGTCTACATATCAGAGGTCGACCGATTAATCAGTTTTGCAGATGAGTTTGCATCGATAGTTGATTGCTGGAACTATCGTCTATCTGCAAAAATCCATACCGATAGTTTTTCCGGTTTCCACTCTGCTGTCATTACGAGAGCGGCCTCTAAAGGCGAATCACTGATGCAACGTGCTCTTTGTTTATCCACGTGAGACTACGCCCTGCACATAGAGCGCGATATTATTTGTATAATTTATTCCATCCATCCATCCATCCATCTTCTCCCGCTTATCCGATGCCGGGTCGCGGGGGCAGCAGTCTAAGCAAAGATGCCCAGACTTCCCTCTCCCTAGACACTTCTTCCAGCTCTTCCGGGGGGACACCAAGGCTTTCCCAGGCCAGCCGGGAGACATAGTCTCTCCAGCGTGTCCTAGGTCTTCCCCGGGGTCTCCTCCCAGTGGGACGCGCCCGGAACACCTTCCCAGGAAGGCGTCCAGGAGGCATCCGGAACAGATGCCCGAGCCACCTCAGCTGACCCCTCTCGATGTGGAGGAGCAGCGGATCTACTCTGAGCTCCTCCCGAGTGACTAAGCTTCTCACCCTATCTCTAAGGGATCGCCCAGCCACCCTGCGGAGGAAGCACATTTCGGCCGCCTGTATCCGGGATCTTGTCCTTTCGGTCATGACCCAGAGCTCATGACCATAGGTGAGAGTAGGAACGTAGATTGACCGGTAAATCGAAAGTTTCGCCTTGCGGCTCAGCTCCTTCTTCACCACGACAGACCGGTACATCGACCGCATTACTGCAGAAGCTGCACCGATCCGTCTGTCAATCTCCCGTTCCACCCTTCCCTCACTCGTGAACAAAACCCCAAGATACTTAAACTCCTCCACTTGCGGCAGGAACTCCCCACCAACCTGAAGTGGGCAAGCCACCCTTTTCCGACTGAGGACCATGGCCTCGGATTTGGAGGTGCTGATTCTCATCCCAGCCGCTTCACACTCGGCTGCAAACCGTCCCAGTGCATGCTGAAGGTCCTGGTCTGATGAAGCCAACACGACAACATCATCTGCAAAGAGCAAAGACGAAATCGTGTCGTCACCAAACCGGACACCCTCCGACCCCTGGCTGCGCCTAGAAATTCTGTCCATAAAAATTATGAACAGAACCGGTGACAAAGGGCAGCCCTGCCGGAGTCCAACATGCACCGGGAACAAGTCTGACTTACTGCCGGCAATGGGAACCAAGCTCCTGCTTCGGTCATACAGGGACCGGACAGCCCTTAGTAAAGGGCCCCCGACCCCATACTCCCGGAGCACCCTCCACAGGCCGCCGCGAGGGACACAGTCGAATGCCTTTTCCAAATCCACAAAGCACATGTGGACTGGTTGGGCAAACTCCCATGAACCCTCCAGCACCCTGTAGAGGGTATAGAGCTGGTCCAGTGTTCCACGGCCTGGACGAAAACCACATTGTTCCTCCTGAATCCGAGGTTCTACTATCGGCCGTATTCTCCTCTCCAGTACCCTGGCATAGACTTTCCCAGGTAGGCTGAGAAGTGTGATCCCCCTATAGTTGGAACACACCCTCCGGTCCCCCTTCTTAAAAAGAGGGACCACCACCCCGGTCTGCCATTCCAGAGGCACTGTCCCCGACTGCCACGCGATGCTGCAGAGGCGTGTCAGCCAAGACAGCCCCACAACATCCAGAGACTTGAGGTACTCAGGGCGGATCTCATCCACCCCCGGGGCCCTGCCACCGAGGAGTTTCTTTACTACCTCGGTGACTTCAGCTTGGGTGATGGACGAGTCCGCCTCTGAGCCCTCAGCCTCTGCTTCCTCAATGGAAGACGTGACGGCGGGATTGAGGAGATCCTCGAAGTATTCCTTCCACCGTCCAACGACATCCCCAGTTGAGGTCAACAGCTCCCCACCTCTACTGTAAACAGCATTGGTGGGGCACTGCTTTCCCCTCCTGAGGCGCCGGACGGTTTGCCAGAATCTCTTCGAGGCCAGCCGATAGTCCTTCTCTATGGCCTCACCGAACTCCTCCCAGGCCCGAGTTTTTGCCTCGATAACCACCCGGGCTGCAGTTCGCTTGGCCTGCCGGTACCCGTCAGCTGCCTCAGGAGTCCCACAAGCCAACCAGGCCAGGTAGGACTCCTTCTTCAGCTTGACGGCATCCCTTACTTCCGGTTTCCACCACCGGGTTCGGGGATTGCCGCCTCGACAGGCACCGGAGACCTTACTGCCACAGCTCCGAGCGGCCGCTTCGACAATGGAGGTGGAGAACATGGTCCACTCGGACTCAATATCTCCGGCCTCCCTCGGGATCTGGTCAAAGCTCCGCCGGAGGTGGGAGTTGAAGATCTCTCTGACAGGAGGCTCGGCCAAACATTCCCAGCAGACCCTCACAGTACGCTTGGGTCTGCCGAGTCTGTCCAGCTTCCTCCCCCGCCATCGGATCCAACTCACCACCAGGTGGTGATCAGTTGACAGCTCCGCCCCTCTCTTTACCCGAGTGTCCAAGACATACGGCCGCAGGTCAGATGAAACGACCACCAAGTCGATCATCGACCTACGGCCTAGGGTGTCCTGGTGCCACGTGTACTGATGGACACCCTTATGCTTGAACATGGTGTTCGTTATGGACAAACTGTAACTAGCACAGAAGTCCAATAACTGAACACCGCTCGGGTTCAGATCAGGGGGGCCGTTCCTCCCAATCACGCCCCTCCAGGTGTCACTGTCGCTGCCCATGTGTGCATTGAAGTCTCCTAGTAGAACGACGGAGTCCCCAGTCGGAGCACTGTCCAGCACCCCTCCCAGAGACCCCAAGAAGGCCGGGTACTCTATACTGCTGTTTGGCCCGTAGGCACACACGATAGTGAGAGACCTATCCCCGACCCGTAGGCGCAGGGAAACGACCCTCTCGTTCACCGGGGTAAACTCCAACACATGGCGGCTGAGCTGGGGGGCTATAAGCAAACCCACACCAGCCCGACGCCTTTCACCATGGGCAGCTCCAGAGTTGTAAAGAGTCCATCCTCTCTCTCGAGGAGTGTGGTTCCAGAGCCCAGGCCGTGCGTAGAGGTGATCCCGACTATCTCTAGTCGGAACCTCTCAACCTCACGCACAATCTCAGGCTCCTTCCCCGCCAGCGAGGTGACATTTCACGTCCCTAGAGCTAGCTTCCGTGTCCAGGGATCGGGTTGTCGAGGCCTCCACCTTCGACTGCTGCCCGATCCTCTTAGCACCGGCCCCTTACGGTCCCTCCTGCAGGTGGTGAGCCCACTGGAAGGCGGCCCCACGTCGCTCCTTCGGGCTGAGCCCGGCCGGACCCTGTGGGGGAAGGCCCGGCCACCAGGCGCTCGCATACGAGCCCCAACCCCGGGCCTGGCTCCAGGGTGGGGCCCCGGCTGCGCCATACCGGGCGACGTCACGGTCCCTGATGTAGTATCTCTCATAAGGGGTTTTGAACCGCTCTTAGTCTGACCCGTCGCCCAGGACCTGTTTGCCTTGGGAGACCCTACCAGGGGCATATAGCCCCGGACAACATAGCTCCTAGGGTCATTCGAGTACTCAAACCCCTCCACCACGTTAAGGTGGCAGTTCAAGGAGAGGCGTATAATTTATTGATTATATAATTATATTTATTAATTAACATTCATATTTATTTCATTTTTCGTTCATTTTTTTTGTAATAAAGTTCAGTTTTATTTTACATTTAGTTTTATGTTTTTTTAATCCAGTATCCATTAAAACTATCGATTGATTGATTGGTTTATGAGTGGATTATTTTCCCGTGTTTTTTTAATATTTACGTATTTCACACATAGTCACTGCTGTCATCTGCGCTATTATTAGTTTAGCTGTTTACGCTCTCTCTCGCTCTCTCTTGCTCTCTTGCTCTCTCTCTCTCTCTCTCTCTCTCTCTCTCTCTCTCTCAGCGTGCAGCGCCGTATGTGGTAGTTCCACTCACGCCGCTTTACCTCGAAATCCTGTGACGAACTCTCTGATGCATGCGGTAATGAAGCTGGCGTCGCAGGTTCCTCCTGACAATAGTAGCATCCATGCTCTTTCTTTCTCTCTGCTCGCTAATCTGTCCGTCTCCAGAGACTGCCGAGGCCTCCTACAGAAGGTACAGTGCAATGTTACTGTACGCTCGATGTAAGTTTGCACCCTGCACACTTTTTTGGTTTAATAGAATGTCTATGGAAGGGCTCCATGTAGGAGGAAGCGGTATTTCAAGGCGGCTTTCGATCTTTTATGATAAAGGAGAACGATAAGCAGAAGCTTCAGCTGTGTGTCTCTTACACAGTTCGAGAAACCATCCCTGTAATCCGAGTGTTCCATAAAAAGCTTTTCAGGATCACACCTCCTGTTGGTCTTAAATGATTCAAATCGAGGAATTATTTAGAGTTTTGCAGCTTCCTTTGAATTTCTCTGGATTAATGTGAAGGCCGTCTTCAAGTTCGGTTAGGAATTATCGGAGCTTCTGCATTATTGACGTTCTCTTTCCTTCATGCACGCCTTGTTGTTTTGGTCACCAAAAATCATAGTTAAATAAATTCTACATTAAAATAAAAACAAAACAAACCAACCCTGTACTTTCAGTGCCATATCCTTTCCGAGCGCTGCGTTTTCGTACTGCATTATTAAAACAACAACCTCAATTCTCTACACGAAGCTTACAGTGCTTCGCCCCTATTGCCTGTATCTTACCTACCTGGATCCTGCCATGAAAATAGCCACTGATGCTGGCATGCTATTAAAAGAACAATAAACAAAAAAATGAATTCAAACTCGTAATTATTGATATGATATAAAAGAGAGAATTGAGGTTGTTGTTTTAATAATGCAGTACGAAAACGCAGCGCTCGGTAAGGATATGGCACTGAAAGTACAGGGTTGGTTTGTTTTGTTTTTATTTTATTTTAATTACAAAGAAGGAACAGTTTTGTTGATTCCCAGAAAAAAAAACAAGAGTTAGAGAACATAAGAAATGTGACCAATGTGGAAAAAAAATAAAAACTAGAAAATTCCAAACTAAATTCAGAATTGGAGAAACTTTGGGGTCGGTATACACTTAATCTCTTTCTCAAAGGGCTAAAATCATAGTCATAATTTAGTTTCTTTTCTCTTCCACTTTTTTTTTTTTTTTAAGAGCAACTTCCTGCAGCATTTCCTGTCTCTCCCGGTGCCTCGGGTGAGCGGTAAAAGCAGCAAAAGCAGCACCGCAGCAGTGGTTCTGTGTCAGTGGCTCCAGCTGATGCTGAACATCTCTTTCGAAGAAGACGGCCAGCAGATGATCATGAAGATGCGAGGAGCTCTGGAGATGCTGACTGATCTGGCTCAGGGCAAACACAGCGATCAGAAACACATGGCTCTGCTCATCCTCCATAACATCTGCTTCTGCTCGGCCAACAAACCCAGAGTCCTTTCCTGCGGTAGGAACTGTGTAGTAGCAGCGTCTAGACGTCTGTCTCGAGTCTGCGCATGTGTCGGAGAGACAGCTTTTATACGTGTTAATGCGATATTCTTCTCATCTCTCAGACAAAGCCGTAGAGCTGCTCGTGTCGTGTTTGGACAGCGGCTCATTAAACGTCCGTGCTCTCGGAGCTTCAGCACTGTGGGCTTTACTGCACAACTATCAGAAGGTATTTCAAGGCTTTTTAAGCATCCATTGCTTGTGTGAGTGTTTTAAAACAATCTACAAAAATTCCCTACACTGATACGTGTTTAACATGTTTTGGTTTCTGATTTTCTCTTCAAAGGCAAAGGTGACCCTGAAGTGTCCCTCCATCAGACTGAAAGTGGACACAGCGTACACACTCGCTCAAAAAGGTTTGACATAACACACTTTTTATTTATATATATATATATATACATATATATAGCCAAATGTTTGAGGACACCTGGTCATAAGTATGGTACAGTATGTGCTTTTCGAGCATCGCATTCCACATTTAGTCCAAATTTGCTCTTATAATTTCTTCCACTCTTCTGGGAAGATGTTCCACTAGATTTTGGAGTGTGCTTGTGGAGATTTGTGTTCATCAGCCAGTACTGATGTGCAGTGGAGGAAATGATGATTTGATCCCCTGCTGATTTTGTAAATTGACCCCCTTATAAAGAAATGAACAGTCTAGAATTTGTATGGTCGGTTTATTTTAACAGAGAGAGACAGAATATCAAAAGAAAAAATTTATAAATGTTTATTAATTATAAATGACTTTGTATTTTATCGGGTAAAAAAAGTATTCGATCCCCTACTAACCAGCAAGAATTTTGACTCCCACACACCCCAATTAGTCCTGTAGCTTTAAGAAACTCCTCATATCAACTCATTATGTGCATAAAAGACCCCCATCACAGAATCAGCCTCTGTGTGGAGATCTGCAAAAACCTGTCCCATTTTCTGCTAGTCATCAGGTCCTGCCTTAATAGCTTTATTTTTTCCCCCTCACTTGAACCAGGAGCCTAAACCCAGACCTACTGTAACCCAGCATTACACTGACTTTAAGCATAAAGATTAAAAGGCTCAATGATACGTTTTTTTTTTTTTTTTTCGGTTGGAACGAAAACATTTTGAGAGTTTTATTTATTTTTTACATTTTATTTATTATTATTATTATTATTATTATTTTTTTTTTTATTTTAAGTAAGGCCCTGAATGAGCCCAAATCTCCACAACCGCACTCTGAATCTAGTGGAACATCTTTCTTGAACAGTGGAGGATATCATAACGGCAAATAGTGACTTAAATGCGGAATGGGATGTTCATAAAGCACAATCTTATGGTCAGGTGTCCACAAACTTTTGTCCATATAATGTATAAAGCAGTAAAAAGGATACTTTGCAGCGTTTGTATTTTTTTAAACAGCATGATCTATTCTAATACATGTTGCCTTTTTTTTATCCTTTATTAACAGGTGCGGAATCAAAAACCGAAGAGAACACGAACACATATTTATTGAAATGCCTCGAACATCTCAATCGCCTTTTAAACACATGAGCCGCTCAGGCGTAACAGACGTCACGGAAAATGTGAATAGATTTTATATATATATATATATATATATATATATATATATATATATATATATATATATATATATATATATATATATATATATATATATATATATATCGCATTTTTTGTTGTTCCCTTTTTCAAAATATTTAAAGATGCCTGACATAAATGTTATTTAAATCATGGCTTCTCTAGTCTGCAATAAATGTTTTAATGGTTCCCCTGTTTGTTTAGTCTGTCCGAGTGTAGCTTTTTAGTACATTTGAAGGATTTCATACTGTTCAGTGCAAAAGTTTGCATTCCCCCCCCTAAGTTTTTAGTTGCAAAGAAAGAACAAAAAATGATTCAATGAAACATGTACTACCAGAAGAATGACGATCTAAAAAGTTATATGTCGAGAGGAATGAATTTACAAGCAATTTAGCAAAATTTTAACTGTAATGACCAGAGGTTCTGTCCAGAGGCTCTTCCTTCCAGTTTCACCTGATTCCAACCTGATGCCCAACCTCTGGATGGAGTTCTTTTAAATTGGAGACCTCTCACTGAAGTTGAGGATGGTTCCACATGAACAGCATAACGATCCATCAAGTTACTGAGCAACTCAAGAACTATGAAAATGGATTTGGACTGTAATTAATATAAAGCGCCTGCAAAAGGCTTAGGACTACAGTTGGCATGAACAGTTCTGCATTTGAGTGCCTGCATTAACACCTCAACAATGATAAGACTATAATGAATGGACATTCGGTGCCACTCAGATGAGGATGGTTCCTCTCAAGGTTTCATCATCATACAGTCTCAAGGAGTTTTTCCTTGCTATTTATAGACTGCTTATCTCTGTAAAGCTGCTTTGGAACAATTTTTATTGTTAAAAGTGCCAACAAAATAAAACGTAACTAAATTTGTGTAAACTTGTGGTGAAAGAATGTAAACCTCATCCATTTTTTTTTCAATTAATCAAAAGATTTTGTGGTCCTTAACCAAGTTACATAACAGGAAAGTAATTAGAAGTTAGGTGTTACTAAAGATTGCAGGTGATTGATTTATCATCAAGAAGTGTGACTTCCTTTATAAAAAGCCATCCATTTTCACAGTTTGGTGTGGTAGAGGACTCAGATGTGTACCAACCTCATGCCAAGAAGAAAAGACATCAGCCATGATGGTCAGAGATGCATTTTCTTTGCTGCACTTCATTCAGGGAGGGGTTATAAGGCCATCTCCAAACAGTTTAAAATTCACTATTTCAGTGAATTTTAAATGGAATATTTTCAAAGCAGTTTCCATGAGTAGACAATCAAGGTCTGTTTAATGCTCAGAGATAAAATGACGGTCCAAAAAGCTACATCAGTAGACCTATAAAAACACAGAACTTACTTATTTGACAGCACAAACAGGAATAGATTGTATGAAAGTATGGGTTTCAGAGAAAAGTAGATATGAAAAAGCTTTTTGAAAGAACTATTGAGCATGACTTTACAGGTTGTGAAAAATACTTGGTTATCAGGCACAGGAGAGTTTGGTGAAAACCAAACACACTATATCAACCACAAAACTCTCACCACAAGCAGCGTTGCCAATCAGGTAGGTATGGAAAAGGTGTATATATTCTTCAAACAATTATCAGTATAATCAAATTTGACAATTGAATATACACTGTATGGGCAAGAGAACAAGGACACCTGACTTCCAGCCACATGTGCTCCTTCCCCAAGCCATTACCGCAAAGTTGGAGGATCACAATTGTATAGGAATCCTGGATGTGTTAGCATAACATTTTTTCCTTCACTTAAACTAGGAGACCCAAACCTGTTCTAGCATGACAAAGCCATTGTTAGATTTTTATCAAATGAAACTTAATTCTTGGAGAGGTTTTCCATACGAACTGCGATGCCCGTGGTGCCTTTTCTTATTAGGGAAGAATCACACTACACGCAGAATGGAGCAATGTTCTTCTTTGGTTTATTGCAGGCACAAGACAAGTATATATACATATTGGAAAGAAAGCCTGACCTAAAGCTGTTTCCTGTTTGCATAAGAAGACATAGTAGCCGCAGATGTGTGAGCCCAGATAAAGACTTCCTGTATACCTTACATACTAACATCGGAAATATTCTATAGACACTAAACAGACAAAAGAATGTGTGTGAACCAGTGTGAGAATCATCGTAGCACTAACAGCTATATTCATGAAGATATGACTTTCATGGTTTGGAGTAGAAGATCTTGTTTGGCCTGCTATGACCTCTGACTTCAACCTAGATCACAATCTAGTGGAACATCTATCCAGAAGAGAGTTATTAAAGGTGTCCACTTACTCTTGTCCATATAGTGGACAATATCTCAATATTGCTTTATTGTACGTTGAATTATCATATACAGGTAGTATCTGAGTTTTTCAGTCTTACGAAGATGATAGCGATATAAAATATTTTTTCGCTGCATTTAAATTTTTGTATGAAACGTTGGGGCGCTGCCAGGATGTACTCATCTCCAGCCTTGTGAGATGCCTAACTCTCACCAACAGTCAACAGGTTTCGGTTGTCTCGGTGTAAGAGTGTATTTTTGTCTCTGGTGTTTCAAAGCCCAATCTTTTTCCTTTTTATCAATGTTCTTGAACACTGAAACAGAGCACATACAGCTTCGCCCTCCGCTCGCAAATCGGCGCTTGTCCACACGCCCACTTCCACAATTTGAAAAGATCTTCTCAACCGTGATTTTAACAAAGGGACGTCGAATCAGTATGGCTGCTCAACAATCAACAAATTAGCCCTTTTTCTATTTATATGCATTACACAATTATAACAATTTATAAATACAGGTAGTCCCTGACTAACGATTGAAATACGTTACAATGACACCATGAAAATATCGTAAGTTAAGACGTATATACTATAAAGTTTAAACATAACGGTACTGTACATTGCAGTATTAAGTTAAATTAATTGCAATTAACAGTATACTGTCTCCTCGTGGATAGGCTAGGTCATGTCTTGACTTACAATATTTTCATGGTGTCATTGTAACGTTTAGGAAATTTCCCCACTGTGGGATGAATAAAGGTTTATCTTATCTCCATGGATCTGAAGATCTTTTCAAATTTACAAGGTGGACTTCAAATGGCTATTTTCTGTTTGTTTGTTTCTTGTTTGTTTGTTTGTTAAATCAATGTTCATGGCTCATCTATTCCTGTTTAGTGAATGTGAAGGTGATGGGTAATTCTCCTATCTTTTCCCTGAAAGACAGTTTCATTTCAATTTCTTGGGTCTGCCTTGTACGATTCGTGCCATTTCACAGTTTCACTGCGAGTTTCATTTTTAGTAAACGTCAATCCTCCTAGTCGAAGGCTGCATTTCATTTGATTGTATCTGAGCAGGAAGTTGTGCTTTGCGTCTCTTTTTCATCAATGCTGCATTCATTTTCACTCAAACTGCGATGATGGCTGTTGTACAAAAGGACAACTGGTACTTAATGGCACTTCTGATTCTCTTTTTTCCTGAAGGTAGTGTACTGCTGCTTTTATTTGATTATTGTTTACATAAAAAAAAAAAAAATAGATTTATAAAACATTTATATCCAACTATGGTATTAATCAGTATATAATATTTACAAAGACTGCTGGAAGTACATTCTAAAGTGAACTAGATTTATTTTATTTATTTTTTTTATTAAGAGTTTGTGGTGCAATTCATTTGAACTTATTTAAATATATTATTATTTAAATTTTTTTTATTATTATTTGTTTGCCTTTCTGTCAACCCATTCGTTTCCATTCAGTATTTTTGTTATAAGGGTCATATTACATGGACAATTAGTTTGTTATATTAGTTGCCAGATTTTCCAGCTCCCCCTTGCTCAAATTTACTGAACAATAAATTGCAACTGAACAATTATCAACAGGATTTCTTTGGACAGCACATTAACAGTTGTTCACATTGTAAAGATTTTTTGAAGTCTTTAGCAATGGTTACTGTCAGGAGTTTTTTTTTTTTTTACCACAGGAAAGTCTTTCAGCTTCAAAAAACAAATATGTATTGCTCCTAGAAAACAAGTGATAGTAGGAAACAAACTTGCCACGAAAGTTCCTAAAATTCGGAAAAGGAAAATATCGGCAACAGTAACTCAACTTCATGTCACACTTTTACAGTCGATTACTTTTCAATAACATTGTGTTTTATTCCTTTCTAACTTACTATATTTTCCTTCAATTAAATCTAATTTAAACTGGATACATAATTCAATTTACTTTGTGGAAGATAGTATACAAATGTTACTTGTACAGTGGCTGTTTCAGACAAAAGAAATCATCACTAATAGCCTGAAAGGCAGCAGGTCTCCAGATACTTAAGCAGAATGTTGCCTTACAGATTAAAGGCAGTACTTTGGGAAAATTAACTCATTTTGTGTCACTGTGTATAAGGACAGAACATAAACCAAAATGTGGGAAAATGCTAAATATGAGCTACCATTTACTAATGTACTGTACATAACGATATCTTTAGCAGATATCTTTATCCGGAGCAACTTATAATTATCTCATTCATACGACTGAGCAGGTGAGCTTTAAGGGCCTTGCTCAAGGACTTAACATTGGCAGTTAGGCATACTGTATATAGCATGTGATAAGTAGATGTTCTGTATTTTTTTTTTATAAATGTACATCTGTATTTGGTATTTAGTACATCTGTATTTAGCATGTGGGAAGTATTAAATGCACATTTACTAAAGTCAATTCAGTTATTTTCATTAAAGTTTTATTTCTTGTTTTCAGGTCCGTCTTTTCAAAGGATTCAAAAGACAAGTTCTGACCCAAAAGCATGTCTTTACAATGTAGTTGTTTAGTAAATGTGCATCTACTACTTCCCACATGATAAATACAGTACTTGGGTAAAGGCAGCTTAATGGATAAGATGTTGATTAAAATTATACATGTATACTATCCTCTGTACTGTATACTATAGGTGGAAAGACTAATAAAATAACCTAAACAAGTAAAAAAATACTGTTACTTTAATGGTACAAGTCATTTAGTTATTCTAAAAAATCTTAAGTAAAAAGTAGATCATTTAAAATGTAGTCAAAATAAACTTTACAGAGTTACTTTATTTTTTTTTTAACAGCAGGGGTGGGTGGGGGATTCTAGTGTAGTTCAAATAGGGACAAGAGGATATACATCTCAAACTAGTTGTTTTTAATTGAAGAACAAATTTTACAAATTAAAGTGAAATAACCAAAAATTAATCGATAAAAAACACTAGTCCATGACTTGAGTCTAATGTGTTGTGCACTTTCTTCTGTTATAATGTCATAATATATGTAATAATAATATAATGACAGAAATCGCAAACGCACATTCAGAATTCAGACAGTGAGCACACACATTTAACGACTTTGGATTAAATTTTTTAAAATTTTTGCTTTCAGCTGGTCTGCATCACCGCCGTCTGTCTCGTCCGTCTCCATCTTTCTTTTGGTTTATGTTTGAGTTTAGCGAGTTTGTTCTCCGCCCATCCATCAATCAATCAATCAATCAGTGCAGTAGTTTTCAGGGTGTGATTTGTTTTACCCCCCCCCCCACCCCCCCCCCACCCCTATTATTATTATTTTTATTTTTTACTCAGTAACAGAAATGATTTAAAATGTAGTTAAGTACAATGCTTCAAACAAAAATACTTAAGTAAAGTAATGTCAAATTTTTAAAACTTTTAAAATGTAATTCATTAATTTCGAACTCTGGAGAACAAATATGCATATATGACTTTTAATCAAGCTTCTCAAATTGTGTCAAAACAATGTGGTAGATTGTTTTACAGATATGACCGACAATGCATGTCCCCTGATCGAATGCTCAGTGCTTTGAGCAGATGTTGCCTTTTCTGTTTTTTCTATTGCACTGTGTGATTGTGCAAAAGCAAACCAATCCTAGATTCATGTCCCCTTTGTATTGTTAATAAATTAAAGATCTCACTCTGTACTGATCATTTGATAACATAAATTAGAGCTTTTATCTGTTCAGCATGATTTGTTTATAATCCAAACCTATATTCTTTGCCTTCTGTCCACTTAGAGATGTGTGTGAGTTCTAAAAGGTCTGAAAGGAAACCAAAACAAAAACTCTTTTTGCTCTTCAGTGATGGGAAATAAGCCCCCTGGTTGTTCACGTTTTTCAGCAGCAGAGTTTCCCCTTTGGACATTTTCTAAATGTGGGTTTATCTGACGTCAACATGATGTTTCATGGGCGTTAGTGGAATAGAACAGGTTAGAAAAACTCTCCATCTCCTAGGCTTGCATTCTATAAGTCAGGCAATTGGATATGGATATTTTTCTCCAATATAAACACAAATTTCTAAGTGAACAGGAGGCAAAACACTTTATAAAAGTGGTCCACAATCACCAGGCTGAGAATCGGCACCGGTCCGTGGGTCAATTGTTACCGGGCCACACAGAAAAAATAGATAACTTACATTAATTCCATTTTATTTATTATCTGATTCTGAACGATGTTTTATTTTGGAAAATTACCGGATTCTCTCCACCACATCTGTTTATGACTCACTCTTGGTGCATGTCAAGATGCCTCAGTCACATGTCTTACCCGCATCCGCTACCTTCTTAAAGGGGCTGCTCCGGCCGCTAACACATAATACATTACCGCTAATTTCAAACTCCCAAGCTAGCAAAATAAACAAAAACAAAAAACAACGCAGTGGATTTACGTTTATTATTATATTTAGAAAATACCTTTTTTTTTTTTTTTAAACCTATCATTTTATTTTGTTGTATTTATCCGCCACACCTTGAAGGCCGATCCGTAAAAATATTTTCTGACATTAAACCGGTCCGTGGCACTAAAAAGGTTGGGGACCGCTGATTTATAATATATGACTATTTACAGTATATTGGTCAGTCTGTCATGTTTGTCTGGCACACTGTCACACTGTCATACATTATATGGGCAAAAGTATTACGACAACTGACTGTTCCAGTTATATGGTTCTTCCCCAAACCAGTACCATAATGTTGGAGGCACATGATGTCTTTGGAACATGATGTCTTTGGAGATGGCAGCATAAAAAAAGTTTCCCTTCAATTGAACTAGAAAACCCAAATCTGTCCCAGCACAACACTGCCCCATCCACAAAACCAGCTCCATTAACATATGATATGCATGGTTTTGGAGTGGAAGATTTCGAATGCGCAGCTATAGAACCCTAATGAACAACTTTAGCATGATTTAGAACGCTGACTGAACCCCAAAACTCATCCTACATTCGTTAGCTGAAAGATAGAGGTTATTATAAGAGAATATGTGGACTAAATGTAGAATGTCGCCAACTGTATAGTAAGTGTGTAGTGTTAGTAATAAAAAGTGGTGTACAAAAGAATACGATTCCTGCACTTGAACAAAAGTACTAAACCTCTTCCAGTTAAAGTTCTCCTTTTTTATTTTCACTTGAGTAAAAGTATAAAAGTTCTCATCTCTGAATGGACTTATGTATTAAAAGTATATTTAATATTCGAGGACTAGATTTAAATAATTGGTCAATTTGTGTTTTATTTTCCTGCACATCATACCTACATGTTAAAAGTTTTGAAACACCTCGTCTTTTATGCTTTGAGAGACACCTGCATGCTCCTTTTGTTTCTATGCAACAAACTAGTTAATGGAATGGAATGGAAATTTACCTTGAACAAACAAATATATAAAAGTTGCACTTTGTTTCCATTGGGTCCCCTGGTGGTCTAGTGGTTAGGATGCGGCGCGGTTCGATCCCCGGTCAGGGAACCAACCCCAGCCATTAGGGTTGCGCAAGCCTTAGTGCCGGTTCCAAGCCCGTTGCGTTAGGAAGGGCATCCAGCGTAAAAACATGTGCCAAATCAAATATGCGGATGGTCCGCTGTGGCGACCCCTAACGGGAGAAGCTGAAAGAAAGTTTTACATTTGTTTTCATTGAAAAAATCCTCCATTAGCATTAACAACCGCTTTACACACTCCAGACAGTTCAACATTCAGTTGAAATCCTTTGCCATGCCTCTTGTAAAACTCGCCAAAGGTGTTCTCCATTAGTTTCTCAGAGAAGTTCACTAGGATTTAGGTGTAGTGACTGGGCAGGTCATTCCATGATGTACTATTCTATTCAATAGATAACACTCCATCTAACCGTTTGCTCTCTAAATTACACTTACAGAGCTTGGATGTATGTTTCATGTTATTGTTTCGTTGTGAGGTGAAGTCGGTTCCAGTGAGTCACAGTCCAGATGGCATGGTGTTAAAGTATGAAATGGTCTTTCATCTAAAATAAGTCTTCCCTGCTTCAAAACATCCCCAAATCATTAAGCTTCCACCTCCGTTTTAAACTATGGGATTAAGCAGTCTGCTAATATCTTTTATTCTATTTTCTGTCAAATACCAGTTCTTCTATTAGTTCCTCTGTGCCCTTTACCTAATTTTCTGCATAAATAAGAACATGCGTCCCAAAAGCCATTAAAGACTGGGTGTTTCCAAACATTTGACAAGCGTTGTATATAAAGAGAGAGTTTTCTATTGTAACACACACAAAGCGAGACCCTTACTCGACACACACTAACCTGAACCATGGGGGTTACGCTTGTGGTCTCACAACAGGTTGAGTGCTGTTTGTGTGTTGACTTCAAAGTAGAGAAAAAGCAGCATGTTTTGCTGAAATGAAATGTAGTGAAGAAAAAAAGTTATTGTGCATTCAAACGTAGTGGAGTCAAAGCTGTTTTCGGAAAATAATAGTCTATGCTGGGGTCATGTGATACACAAGCTGGTGTTCCTCTTTTACCACAGTGATTTGTCAATGATTACAGTCTATGATTTAATATTAAATAACACACCGCTTTTTCTTTATTCATTTATTGTTTCTGTTATGGAGCATCCTCATGAAAGCTTCACCATATCAACAATAGAATATTTTTTCTTAACATGTTTTTGAATCTGTTTATTATTATTACTTTTGGATTATATCACATTAGAAGTCCCTGTGTAAAAGCTGTTACTATAGAAACAGCGACATATTCAAAAGAGCATTTTAATACACACCTGTCATTTATATTGCAGCCTGGCGTTCTGTCTGAGCTGCTGTTATGGGAAAAGTAATGCACGCCTCCAGATTAAACCATGCTGTGGTATAAAATCATGTTTTATACGAAAGTGAATCCAAATTTTAAAACAGCAAACGACTTGATGCATTAGCAGGGTGGATAAACATCCAAAAAATTAACACACACACACACACACAATTATTTTTTTGTTTATAATCACATTATTTCATTTCAATTATATTATTATACAGTGCTGTTTATTTTCAAGTATTTATTTAAAAATTAGTAAAAGTAGTACTAAGATACTAATGATAGATAGATAGATAGATAGATAGATAGATAGATAGATAGATAGATAGATAGATAGATAGATAGATAGATAGATAGATAGATAGATAGATTTTTCTTACTTTTTTTTATACGAATGTGTTATTGCATATTTTAATACTGTTTTCTATGTTTATTTATTCCATACTGAGGTAGTAAATACTCATCAATTAAGCATTTTTTTTCTCTTTTCTGAGGATATTATAATGATTATACTTAATATTATTGGTCTAGTGGTCAGGGTCAGGGAACCAACCCCAGCCATTAG
Organism: Silurus aristotelis; assembly: GCF_946808225.1. NCBI lineage: Eukaryota > Metazoa > Chordata > Actinopteri > Siluriformes > Siluridae > Silurus > Silurus aristotelis. The sequence continues at coordinate 5,902,299 of NC_139598.1, read as the reverse complement.
GGTTGCACAAGCCTTATTGCCGGTCCCAAGCCCGGATAAATGGGAAGGGTTGCATTAGGAAGGGCATCCAGCGTAAAAACATGTGCCAAATCAAACATGCGGATGGTCCGCTGTGGCGACCCCTAATGGGAGAAGCCGAAAGAAAGTTTATACTTAATATTATACTCGATGTTGCAACACAGCAAAAAGAGAAATCATCACTAGGGGGCAAATGCTTGGTACCTGAAAGTGCTGGGTCTCATTGTTTATTTCACTAGCCAAGAATTATTTGACAGTCAGTGAGCTCAGCTTACTGTTTATACACTTTATAGATATAGTTATAACAGTTTGTGGACAGCTGTGCATAAGATTTATTTAACTCCAGTCCACATTTATTTCCCATTTCCTGTTATAATAACCTCCACTCTTCCGAGAAGATGTTCCCCTAGATTTTAGATTGCTCATTCAGCCACGAGGGCGTTAGTAAAGACAGGTGCTGATGTAGACTGAGGAAGCCTGGGGAGGTCAGTGTGGATGAGATCAGAGCTCCATAGCAGGCTACTCGAGGTCTTCCACCCCAAACCATGTAAAGTATATCTTTGTGGTGCTGGCTTTGAGTGCAGGCTCATTGTCATTCTGGAACAGGTTTGGGTCACCTAGTTCAAGTGAAGAGAAAATGTAATTCTACCATATCCACAGACATGTTACACAATTGTGTGGTTCCAGTTTAAGGAAGAACCACATGTGGCTGGAAAGGTTAGGCCCCCAATACTTTTGTCTACAATATATAGTGTATATTTCTCATAGTTTAATGTGTGCAGTTTATAGGACCTAGAGTGAATATCGATATCTCTGTGTTTATCTGTGTTAGCGTCGGAGCAGCTGAAGTCTAAAGGCAGCACAGTGAAGCTTGAGGAAGGGATGCTGCTGAACTGCTCATGTCCCTGGAGCGGGAAGCTTATCATGGTGTCATGGACTAATGCAATCTATTCGACTCCGATCGCCATTTATCATCCTGATTACGGCTTCAATTTCAATTCCGCTTATGATGGTAGAATTGAGTTCATTAAAGCATCAGCACTGGATGGCAGCATCAGAGTAACGAACGTCACTGAAAAAGACGAGGGAGTGTACCATTGTTCAGTGCAGACGTTTCCTGGTGGCTCCTGGAGCAAAGAAACCCGGGTGGAACAACAAGGTATGACAATATTAGAAATGAGTCCATTTGATTTGATTTTTCTTTGTTTATTATCATCATCATCATCGTCTCATTTTTACTTTTTTATCTTCCTCCTGTTTCCACTTCTTTGTCTTCCTAGACTGGCTACGGTAGCCAATGGGAGAACCATCTAGTCAAAAGTTGAGAAATTTGGGACACTAATTATAGAGGGTCAAAGGAAGTTTCTGACCAAATTTTGGCAAAGTGCTACCAACACTGTAATGCCATAACCAGGTCAAGTTTGGGCATCATTTGGAAATAACTTTCAAACTATGTATCTAAATTTAAAAGCCATTCAAATCTGAGTCAAAATGACTTTTCTGCTGGTTTCATCACTACTCCTGTTATTAGTTTTGTCCATTTATCACCTTCTTTGACTTCAAAGTAAACCTCATTAAAAGTATTTTGGATATCTTAAGCAGTTTGCCCATAATGGACCAATGAATCCGACATTGAAGCCATGAAACAGGAAGAGGCTTTATGTCATATACAAGCTTGCGCACAAAACTTTGCAGGAATCTTCAGGAGGCTCCGTTTTAAACTTTTCAAGTGACCACTCGAATAAAACCTGTGGGAAAATTAGATCACAGATTTAGCCCAAGGTACAACCTTTGTCTCAGTATTTCATTAAAAGAAAACTATCATCAATAACTTTTAATGGTAAAATGATTATTGTAAGCCAAGGGTAACAACTCAAGTCCACTGTAAACAAGGTTCTCCTTGCAGAAGAACTGAATAATTTAATCCTGTCTAACACATTTACATTAGGAAGTGAAGTCGTAAGCAGGTTTTGCAAGACTCTGGTGGATGATTATCACCTTGTAAAATATTATAGTGCCTAAACCTTATATATAAAGGTTGATATTTTAAACTCTGTATTTACTAGGGGGAAAAAAACTCCGAGATTTTTAATCTGATAATTTCTTTCCTGCAGTCAACATCACCAACATCCCTACCGTCCTCGCGCACAATCCCAAAACCAGACTTATCGTGCCTGAAAGCGAAACCGTGACCATCGACTGTAGTCATGCCGGTATCGTGTACGAGGTCAGCGTGGAGAAGATGGAGGGAGCGGATGGAGGGAGCAGTCTGTTAGCAGTGTGTAAGCAGGATGCAGACGGTGTGAAGCTCATCGAGTATCTGCCCAGTGGAAACCTGAACTGCAGCGACGAAATGGAGCTGAAGTTGCGTTTAAACAACGTGAGCCAAGATGATGGTGGGATGTATCGCTGTAACTTCAGCACAGATGCCGGGATTTCCAGCAACCTTGTCATGCTCGTGATGTTCCCCAGTCCTAAAGGTTTACAAATGCATTACAACTGCACTATTACCTGAACACAAATGTAGTCCATCAGCTGTGTTTAGACTCTGATTTAATTTATTTTTATATGGCAATAAAGTTAAAAGGCTAATATCCCTTGATGCGATATAGATGAAGCTTCTTAATTATCATTTGTACAAACTGCATGTCTAAGTCAACATACACCAATTAGGCATAACATTATGACATTAGAACATTATGAGCGGTGAATTAAATAACACTGATTATCTCTTAATCATGGCACTGGTTAGTGGGTAAAATATATTAAGCAGCAACTGAACATTTTGTTCTCAAAGTTGACGTGTTAGAAGGCTGATCCGTGTGATCCGATCCAACAGACGAGCTCCTTCATGTTGTTAATGCTGGATGGGTCTGAACTGTTCTTGCAGCAAAAGGGGGACCAACACAAGCTTTTAGAGTGTGATTGTGGAGATTTGTGGTCATTCACTCAGAAAGGTGTTGGGAAAGTCATGCACAAATGTAGGTGCGGTGAGGAGGCCTGGGGTGCAGTCATTGTTACAATTAATTCCATAGGGTTGAGGTCAGAACTCTATAGCAAGCCAATCAATAGCTTCCATTTCAACCCATGTAAACCATACATTTTGGCATTTGTGCACAGGAATATTGTTATGTTGGAACAGGTTTGGGTATCCTAGTTTAAAAAATGTGATGCAACCACATCCTATACAATTGTGATCCTCCATCTTTGTGGTAACAGTTTGGAAAAGAACAACATATGGCAGGAAAAGTGAGGTGTCTCTGAAACCTTTGTCCATATAGTGTACATAACCAGCCAATAGATACATAAATTGAGAATGAATGACAGACCAATGTGTAAGTATTTTCAACTTACTGACAAATATCCTAGAAGCCCCGCCCCCTCCATTTTTATTTTTCCTTGCTTGTAAGATGCAATGTTTCAATGCTTCCTGTGAAGGTAAATGAGCACTTGTTTAAGTTGAGTATGTAGGATTAACATTAGATATATTACATTCATGTTATTTGTATGAAATATATTTATTATGGATGTCATACAAATATTTCAACTGAAATAAAAATGAATAGACCAGCATTGGAATTTAACATGTTATTTATGTATTAAATATTCATATTTATTTATGATCCTTTGAATTATAATGCTAATTAAAACTAGCTTGTGTGTATATGTCTGTGTGTATATATAGCTGCATTTACATTTGGCATTAACATCTGGCATTGTCCACATGCATATTGAAAAGACAATTTCTCGTGTGATTGAATCTCAGTGTAATGTACACGCAATTCAGCCACCGTACATGCATTCGCAGGTCGACGTCCCGCAAAACCGGTTTTTTTTGTTTGTTTGTTTTTTTGCGACCCCTCTTTACCGAAATGTCAGAAGGAAGCTGGAGGACACCAGGCCGCTGTTGAAACTCACACAATTGACAGTTTTCACAACAAAATCTATCCACCTTATTCCTAACTGCAGCCTCCTAATCCTTCTCATTTTGTAATCTGTAAAATGTCCCGCGTCTGTAAACAGTTTTCAAAAGAATACCCTCCACTTCAGATCGCCTCTTTACGATTAACTGATGATCCGATGTGCTTGATCGGATCATGGTTATCGCATGGAAATGCCAAGTGTGAATGCGGCTTATGTTTTCAAGTACACCTGACATTCTACTGGCTAAGATAAACCATGGCGCAGATAAATGTTGAGACCCACCTAATGATTGGGGGAAAAAAAAAAAAAAAAGTCAACAGACTAATCAGTCACAAGTCTAAATGCAGCCTTTAGAGCCACAAGAGAAGCAGCTTTGCGATCCCTAATTACAGTCCTCTCATCCGACATGTCTGACTCTTTATATTTCAGGTCTCAGTGGAGCTCAGTACACGTGGTATATTTACACTGGAGGAGGAGTCGCAGGTGCGCTCATCCTGGTGACCGTCGCACTTCTATTACTATGGAGAAGCAGGTAAACTACCACATGCACTATAAAAATCTATACTCGACAATTCCTCTAATAGGAAAACCCATTGTTTTTAAGCATGAAATGATTTAAACAGCCAATCAAATGGCAGCACCACAAAGTATGAAATTATGCAGATATGTCAAGTGAGCGGCATTTCTGCATGCGTTCAATTCAATTTTATTTGTGTATCTATTTTATCATTGGGCATTGTTTCAAATCAGATTAATAGAAATTAATGAGCGAGCTAGTGGCAATGATGAAGAAAAAACTTGTACGATAGTATGAAACCTTAAGAGGAACCAGACTCGAAAGGGAACCGATCCTCATCAGGGTGACACCGTATTTCTGTTCCTTATGTCATATTATATCAACTATATTATATCACTGATGGACACTTGAGAGCAACATTCTTTAAATTACAGTCCAAAGCCGCCTTCATGGTGAACCCATCCACTGTAATCTCCTGTATCTTTGTTTTGTCCATTGCTGGTTATGTGGAGCCATCTATAGCTAGTGCTTTCCAAGTGAGATTCAGGTTTGAACCTGACAAGAAGTCTTCAGTAATTTGGATAAACTCTCTGTACAACTATTTCGGGGGGGGGAGAAAAAGCATGTCAGAAGTGACATCAGGTCCCAGATCGGAAAAAAGAAGAAAAAAAAAAGTTTTTCACTTTTTCTTTTGTCATGTTTGCTCTTTTTTTTCTCATTTTTTAATGCCACATGATTTATTGTTTAGATAATTGCATAAAAATGTTCCATTTTATTTAAAGTAGGGTTTAATTTCACCTGATCAAAAGGATCTAATGTAGTGTTTTGATGTGAACGCCACAGTAATAGTAACTATTATACTAGTAACTACTGAAACTAGTTCATTTGTATTGCAACTTTTTTAAAAACAACCTTATACTCTACCTGCGATTATTAATAAATAATAACATAATGTTCAACTAGGCACAACTGCACTTCTTAATGTAAGATAAATCAAAGTTTATACACTATACAGACAAAACTATTGTGACACCTGACTTTTCCAGCCTGTTTCCCATGTATTCAGAGCCACACAATAGCATAGGCTGTGATAGCTTTAATTTTCCTTTCACTTGATCTAGGAGATCCAAACCTGTTCCAGCATGACAATGTCCATGTACACAAAACCAACTCCATGAAGATATAGTTTGCATGGTTTAGAGTGGAAGATCTTGAATGGCCTGTTATAGAGTCTCAACCCTACTGAACACCTGTGGAATGAATTGGAACACTGACCGCACCCCAGACCTCCTCACCTACATCAGTACCTGCCTTTACTAACACCCTTGTGGCTGAATAAGCACAAATCTCCACAAGCACACTCTAAAATCCAGTAAAACTTCTTCCAAGGAGAGAATATAACAGCAAAAGTGCACTAAAAATAAAATGGGATGTTCAAAAAGCACATACAAATCATATGGTCAGGTGTCCACAAATTTCTGTCTATATAGTGTTTATGTATCTCAAAATCTTTTTTTTTTTCAGTGGGCTTATTAGTGCTCACATCAGAAAGGTCAAACAACCCACTCACTGACACTGCTAAACCCATTAGCATTATTTTCACTTTCCTGATACTTAGTATTCCTGCTTGAGTCTCACTCTTTCCAGTGCAACAATAATAATCATATGTCTGCTTTAATGCTCTCTTGCTCATTCTGCAGGAGGAAGGAAAGGAGGCTGGAGTATAGGACGCGGTTATGTGCCACCAAAAGACAGGTAAAACCCTAGAAATCATTTTGCTTCACTTAGCGTAATAGAGCAATGCATCCTGGAATATATTGTTAATATTTCTATGAAAAAAATGCACTAAAAGCTATATATAAAAAAAACATTCAATACTGATAAAACACAGGCAACTGGTTAAAAATTATTCCACTAATAAATTAAACTAATAACTAACAGAATGCACATGTAACTTTAACACAGTAGTGTGTAAACAAGTGTCAACATACTTAAAGTGATGATGATGGTTAACGCAATAGACTTATATAAACTGTGATAATATTTATACCATTCAATTCTCAAATTCAATTTGTCCAAAGGTGTAGATCAATTTTGTATTTGTTTGTTTGTTTGTTTGAAATTGCTGCATTCTTTAATCCATCATGGAGGAAAACTAGCGCCCAGTGTTAGCTATAATAGTTTGTCGGGTGTGTGTTTAATATCTACAAACACTCCAGCAAATCTAAACCCCACTATTCAGACAAAAGTTTGTGAACACCTGACCATAAGATTCATATGTGCTTTTTGAACATCCCAATCCACATTTCGTCTCCTGTTGCTGGTATAATAACCTCCACTCTTCTGGGAAGGTTTTGGAGTGTGCTTGTAAAGATTTGTGCTCATTAAGCCACAGGGACGTTATTAAATTGAGGTACTGATGTGGGTGAGGTTAGGATTCATTGCGATTCATCACATAGGTGTTTAGAGGGGTTAAGGTCAGAGCTCTATAGCAGGCCAATCAAGATGTTTTACTCTAATCCGTGTAAAGCATATCTTTAAAAAGCTGGCTTTGTGCACAGGGTCATTGACATGTTCAATCTGGTTTGGGTTTTCTAGTTCAAGTAAAGGCAATATTTAATGCTACCACATCTAAAGATCATTGTTTGCATCCAAGTTTGTGGTAACAGTTTGGGAAAGAACCACTGGAAATGTTCCAAAACTTTTGTCCATATAGTGAACAAGGCCGAAATTTGGATTCATTCAAGTCTAAAAAATTCAACATAATTATGAAAAAATGTTCCTCTAACTCCAAACTGTCATCACATTTGGTTGATCAGTTTGAAGTAGATCCACCTGGTTATCAAGCATCGTTATCGATCTTTTAGTAGAAATTAATGTGTGCCAATGTTTTTTATAGGACAAACCAAATAACTTCCCATATTTACCTGCATATTTTGACCAATTATCACCAAGCATGCCAACAAAACTCTGTGAAAGTCAAAACTTTGAGAGCGAAACAGTGATAGAGCCTCCTAAAGGCTACATGTGCAAAATCTTGCAGTAATGCAGTTTATCTTTCTTTATATGTAGCAGCATTTCTTTAGTTCCAATTGACTAGCTAGTCATATGTGTTCATTTTATAAATTTTGTTTTATAATTGCATTATAATGGAATTACAGAGTTTGACATCTCAAATGTAATTATTAATATTTAACTAAATTAGCATATACAGCTGGTTTGTATTTGAACATGCTGAGGGTAGGAGATTGCTATGGATGGAGCCACCAGGAAGGAGGAAAAGAGGAAGGCCAAGGAGGAGGTTTATGAATGCAGTGAGGGAAGATATGCAGGTAGTTGGTTTGAAAGAGGCAGATGTAGGGGACCGGGGAGTATGGAGACGGATGATCTGGTGTGGTGATGCCCTAAAATTAATTGGCCTTTTCTTTACAAAAGGAATTGTGTAACTCCTTGCTAAATGAGGCCTGGTCTAGCAAACAAATATCCAAACTTTCTAGCCTCCAGTTTACCATGCAGCATTGTGTCTTCCTTAACTATTAGCATTATAACATATGCTTCAACACATGACTGTCTCACTTAGACTGTACATTCTCCGTGTTCTTTATAACCTTCTCATTACTAACATTAATATTTTTTTTTTTCCTTTCCCCCTCGTAGCCTATTTACACTAATGAGCAAGGAGACTTGTATGACAGGATGAAAAAGACAGCAAGGAACCAAAAAGGGAACAATCCGATATACATGAACCTCCCACACCTGAGAACACAGAAGAACGGAAAATGATGACGTTCTCACGTTTATGCTGAAGAGACTGCGTGATGTCAGAGGGACCTTTTGTTCAAGTTTATTTATATACCGCTTTTCACAATGGACATTGTCTTTACAGGACGTAAGAATCATAGAACTCAAATTTGTGAACTAAGACATTAGTCTTGTGACACTTAGACATTAGTCTTTGATCGAAAGGTAATGAGAAAGTAAAGGCGAAAGAATGAAAGAGGCTTTTTACTTGTCACGTATTTTACAGCACAGTGAAATTCTTGCATCACACATCCCAGTGATGTTAGAAAGAGTCAGAGTGCAGGGTCTGTGCATGATACAGTGTACCTGGAGCACATAGGGTTAAGGGCCTTGCTCAAGGGCCCAAAACTGGCAGCTTGGAGATACTGATGTCTGAACTCCCGACCTTCCGAGTAGTAACCCAGAGCCTTAACCACTGAGCTTCCACTTCCCCATAACGAGCTTTGAGTAAAGTAAGGACTTTAAAGCAGGGAAGAAAAGAAGAGCTGCTGAGAAATTTCCTGGCTACAGTATAACCATGATGCAGTGTATTAAAAAAAAAAGAAAAAGTTTAACTGGAATAACACCAGCACTGTTAAATTTATTAGACTAATTGGTCCGCAGTTGTTTTTCTATAATAGGAGTCCCAGTTGCAATTCGAATCACTGGTTTACATGAATGCACTTGTTCTAATACATTATTGTTTCCATAGTAACAACACACACAGGGGAGTTTATGGTGGACCCTCCATATAGAACGATTAAAGATTTGTGCTATTGTGTGTTGAAGCTGTAACGTTAAAAATGTTCAAGCAAGGAAAGCTTTCTATTTTTGTTTATTTGGACCAAAGGATGTGATAACTGGAGCTTACACTAGACATTTCACATCATTAAATGTTAATGGTTTTAAAAAATGTTATAGCTGTGGTATAAGAGGAATAGAACACTGGTCAAATGCTGAGAAAGATGTTAAATTTATATACTTATTTATTTTCCCAATCCTTCATGACTCCATTTTCACTACGGTGCCATTTTTTTTTTTAATAAGACTAATCTTTTAATATTATCCACGACTTTTTTAAATCCACTGTAATCCATTTAAGCTGCTTTTGCTTTCGTACCTACAGAAATGGAGAAATGATCTCTGAAGAGAAAAGACAAATGTAGGTGGATTACAGGATCAACGCTGGAAGATAAACCATAAAGTCTATCTCATTGTGTAAAGCCCCAGAAAACTATTAATGACTTTAAAACACTGGCTGCAATATGGATGATTTGGCTTTCAGGTGATGCTGTAAAAAAGAAAAGTGCATGATAAAAGTTTGAAGAACTCTTGTAAAAAAAAAAGTGTTTTTGTTACCTTAAAGACTCCTTTCATTTATTCAAAATGTGGATGGGAAAAAAAATGTGCACAGACGCTTCCCACTTTATGAACATTCACTTTCACTTTAAGAGAAAGGCCGAGAAGGGGGTTCATTGATGTGAGAGGGAAGACATGCAGGTAGTTGGATTGAAAGAGGGGGTATAGAGACTGATGGGAGAAGCCGAAAGAAAGTTTAAAAAAAATTATAATCTTCGGCTTCTCCCATCAGGGGTCGCCACAGCAGATCATCCGCATGTTTGATTTGGCACGTTTTTACGCTGGATGCCCTTCCTAACGCAACCCTCCCCATTTATCCGGGCTTGGGACCGGCACTAAGAGTGGCTGGGGTTGGTTCCTTGACCGGGGATTGAACCCGGGCCGCAGCGGTGAGAGCACCGCATCTTAGTGGTTAGGAGAGCGGTTAGTGGTTAGGAGAGCACTGCATCCTAACCACTAGACCACCAGGGGACCTTGAAGATGATTTTTTTTTTATTATTTAATACAAAATATTGTGTACAGTATTTAGAATATTTAAATTTGTCTAAATATTTTATTGTTCATTTGATAGTATTTGTAGCTTTTACTTCATTAGGAGATATACGTAGTCAATAACTAAAACAGTAACAACAAAATCCATGCTACGAACGGTCGTTCGGAACGTAATTCGTTTGTAAGGTGGGAGCGTCTGTATTCACATCACCTTTCCTGAATTCTCTTCTCTTTTTTATTTTCATTTTATTACTTTAAATAAGTCTTGCCAAGTTATACCTTCTAGCTCACTTTCCCATGCTAGGAAAGCTACCAATCCCGAAGGCAAAAGCTAGCATGAGCGTCCTCTGAAGTACACAATGCCAAATTTGGCATGTTTTTAAACAGCTGCTTACACTATGACGCTAGACGAATACCTGGGAAACGGGCTATCTGCCCTCTTCCACGTACAGAATTAATCAGACCCCTTAGATTTTGTCTATATTAGTTGATTGTTTTAGTGATAGTTGCAGCCATGTTCACACATGATCTCTGAAACTCAACCAGAGTTATCATCTGGTTCTTAGTCGCCTCTCTTACCAAGGTTCTTCTCCCAGATTAGCCATCTTATTTGGAAAGTCCACCTCTAAGAATAGCCTGGTTGTTCCAAATGCCTTCTGTTTAAGCATTATGAAAGCCATTGTACAACTGGGAACCTTAATGCAGCAGAATTGTTTTGTAAGCTTCCTCACTTATGTTCTTCATTACAATCCAGTCTCTGAGGAGCTACAGCCAGTTCCTTTAAGCCACAAGTGTGACAACCCAGCGCTAGAGTGCAGTGTTTATGCTTTAGGGTTTCACAGCCGTTTTTATAAGGAGTAGAGATTAAAAATATCAACAATTAATTCCAAAGTGTCAAAGAAGAAAAAAGTTCATGTTGAAGGAAGGCAATTTAATGAAAGATGGAAAAGCGAATATATGTTTGTGATACGAGAATACAAACGGTGTGTATTTTGTGTTATGAGGCGGTGTCAGTGGTGAAACATGGAGCTATGTATGCTAAATATACCCTTCAGGAAAAACATTAAATCGTCTAAGAATTAAAAGGCGGACTGCAATCGCAGCAGTAAATGTTTACTAAAGATACCGCAAAATTTTTTAAATCTTAATAAAAAATTTTGCCTTGGTAAATAAACTTACACATTGTTCTAGATTTTGTGCCCTTATGTGATTGATTTTGACACCTATGCTTTAAACTCAAGGCCTGGGTTTTGCTCTGATATGTATCAGGCTTTATATAGACAGTTGTGTGCCTTTACATATCATGTCCAGTCGATTGAATTTGCCACAGGCAGACTCCGTCTCAAAAGAGAAAGGGGATACACCGGAGCTATATTTCATGTCACAGTAAAAGGTCACAAAAGTTATAAAACTGTATCACAAATCTAGAGTATGCTTTGGCGCTATGGGTGATGGAGTGTAGACTGACCTGGGAAGAGTACTGCCATGCCTCCTTCCCTGAGAGCAACCTGAAACCGAAATTGACTTGATCATTGACTTTACATCTACATTTATACAGATATCATTATCCAGAGCGATTTACAGTGCATCCAGAAAGTAGTCATTATTATGAAAACTTAATTTTTTTCTAAATTCTACAGACAATAACCCTAAAATGACGTGAAAGTTTGATTGAAATCTTTGCAAATTTACCAAATGTAAAAAATTAAATAAATTACATGAACATAAGTATTTACAGCCTTTGCCATGACACTCAAAATTGAGCTCAGGAGCATCCTGTTTTCAATGATCATCCTTGAGATGTTTCTACACCTCTCTATATAAGATCCCACAGTTAACAGTGTATATCAGAGCACAAACCAAGCCAAGAAGTCCAAGGAAGTGTCTCTAGACCTCTGATAGAGGATTGTATCGAGGCACAAATCTGGGGAATGGTACAGAAAAGTATCTGCAGCATTAAAGGCCTTCATCAACCGTAACTGGAAGAAGTAACAACCAGGACTCTTCCTAGAGTGGGCCCCCCGGCCAAACTGGGCAATGGGGGAAAAGGGCCTTAGTCAGGGAGGTGACCAGAGAGGAGAACCTTCCAGATAAACAACAATCTTTGCAGCACTCAACCAATCAGTCCTGTATGGTAGAGTTGCCAGACAGAAGCCACTTCTCAGTCAAAGCCTTCCCAGTGTTTGCCAAAAGGCACCTGAAAGACTTTCAAACCATGAGAAACAAAGACTGAACTTTTTGACCTGAATGCCAAGCATCAAGTCTAGAGGAAACCAGGCATCGCTCATCACCTGGCCAATACAATCCCTACAGTGAAGCATGGTGGTGGCAGCATCATGCTGTGGGGATGTTTTTGAGCGGCAGGAACTGGGAGACTAGTCAGGATCAAGGAAAAGATAAATGCAGCAATGTACAAAAACATCCTTGATAAAAAAATTTGCTCCAGAGTGCTCTGGACCTCAGACTGGGGCGACCCTAGTCACACATCTAAGGTAACAAAGAAGTGGCTACTGGACAACTCTGTGAATGAGATCTGAAAATGGCTGTGCACTGATGCTTCCCATCCAACCTGATGAAGCTTGAGAAAAACCTGACTAAGGTTAAACTAGCTCAAAGTGCCTCTTTTTAGTCTATCTGTGTACATCATCCAAAAATTTTCCTTTAAAACATGGTTTAAAATAATTTATGTTGATCGAGATCACAAATGTCTGTGAAGTAAACATCTCTTAAGCACACACTACAACTCTTACAGGTATAGAAGAGATTGTTTTTAATTCTAAAAGCTGACCTTATGTGCATGAATGGTCACAGCATGTATATGTATGAGCAGGCCAGAGTGAAGAGGAAATAATTAACAGAAGCAGCTACATGTCTGTACCTCAAAACAGCAAGCACATCTACAAAACAATACCGAGAACAGGTTCTTATCCACCATTGAGCAATCAAGTCGCTCAGGGTCACTATGGGGTTGATGATGTGGGCGGGGCTAATCAAGCACTGTAGCAGCCAACAGTGTAAAATTTAAACTCAGTGTCTTTAAACACCACCCAATCTATGAATTCAAATCTTAGCTTAAAACCTATCGATTCTCCCAATATTGCGAGTCATAATGTTTATTCGTATAGAATCCATGTACTGTTTGTGTACATACTTATATTGCTTATGCTTTCTAAGATGTTTATATGATGTTGAATGCTGTTTGTGATCGATTTGATTATTTGTACAATTTAATAAAAGCTGCTACATGCAGCTGCATTGACTTTATATACCAGGCATACATTATGAGAGGTGAAGTGAATAACACTGATTATATCTTCATCATGGTACCTGGTAGAGAGTGGGATATTATTAGGCAGCAAGTGAACATTTTGTCCTCAAAGTTGACGTGTTAGAAGCAGGAAAAATGGGCAAGCGTTAGGTTTTGAGTGGGTCAGACAAGAGCCAAATTGTGACGTCTAGATGACTGGGTCAGAGCATCTCCAAAACTGCAGCTCTTGAGGGATGTTCCTGGTCTGCAGTGGTCAGTATCTATAAATAGTGGTAAAAGAAAGGCTGGTCCGTGTCCAGACAAGATACTGTTGCCCAAATTACTGAAGAAGTTAATGCTGTTACTGCTCAAAGGGTTGGGACTGTTTTGGCACCAAAAGGAGGACCAACACAATATTAGGCAGGTGGGCATAATGTTATGCCTGATTGGTGTATATACATTATAGATTTGTAACTTTGAAAGGGATAAGAAATGTGGAAAAAAACTAAATTTGCATGTCGTTTTGTATAATTATGCCTGTAATATAAAATTGGAATCTGATACGGTGAATGATTGCTACAGTGTTTGTCTGCTTTTTATTTGAAAATGTTTCTTCTTAGGAGAGTCTTGTTTTTTGTTTTTTTTGCATTAATTTCACTAGAAAAAAAAAAGTGACGTTCAAAGAACAACCGTTTCTATTTGCTAGAAATGATAACCTGAACGATCTTGTTGTTGTTTCATCGGTGATAAATATAGCTACTAAAGACAAAAGCGAACAATTAAAGAAACCGAAACAGGCCACGCCCACAGGAGATAATCCAGAAGTGAATTCAGCAACTTGCTAGTGTGAACGTAGGAATGAGTTTTATGCAGCAGTAAAAGTTGCAACATGACACATTAGACAGTTGACAGTTTTTGAATAAAAGGAAACTTACAACATAAAATACATTTCAACAGCAAGTCTTTTTTTTTTTCCCAAGATGGAATAGGGGACAAGTAAAAGAGGACATCTGTCAAACAATAGAAGGGCTTGTGTAAACTCTTCTCTATTCCAGTACCGTTTTCACCACGACCTTGTTGACTTGTTCCGCAGCACTATAGCAACAGTAGAGCTGAAGTGATTTCCTCTGAGACTTGCGTCCACCGAACAGAGTCGCACAACACAACGCACGACGCTCCATCATCCCGTCATGCTGGAAGGATAAATCCTAATCCAAACATGGTCAAATATTAGAGTTCAGAAAGGTGGATATGTCTTCTCTCAACCCTGTTTACACTTCTGAATCAGCACTAGACTGCACCAATGCCTTCTGGGTAAAACCATTTTTTTTTCCCTTTCTAAATCTACCCTTAAAATCACCCTTCAAAATGAAGTCGCTCAAGCTTAAAAACGGATATGTGACAACCTTTATGATTGATTCAGACAAGCCAATAAGGGTGCACTACTTATCAGTATTGGGGAAAATAAAAGCCGGGATGACGCCATCAAGGGGACATGCGAAGATGCATTACTGGACCTAAAAACTAATTAAATGAACATGCACCTGTTAAAAAGAAATAAATAGAGATAAATACATAAATACAAACTACAGGTTGAAACGATGTACCCTCGATTTTATCTCCAGTGACAGGCAAAAAAAAAAAAAAAAAAAGCACAGACTGTTATATATTTATTTTGGACAACACAAAAAAAAAAAGAAAAAAAAAGAAAATGAAAGATATGTGAGACTTTAAGTGTCACGTCACAAATTTCCACAATACACAAAGAGCCAAATACACTGAAGTGCAAACCAAGCTTGGGTTAAAAGTGCAGGGTGCAAAACGATTTCTTCTTCTTGTATAGAGAGAAGCTGAATGGACACTCCTCTGTGTGTGTGTGTGTGTGTTTGAAAATGAAAATAAAGTGGAAACGTACAAGCGATGTACCATATTTTATGGACGCTATCTTCTCAGTCTAAGATGCCCACCTCTGTCTGAGGAAAAAAAAACAAATCGATACCTATGTTAAGACACTGTAATATGTCTATTAGTGTAGAGGAATTTATATAGTGGGGCGTGGCCTATTGACGGATCGGAATTGCATCCTTGAACACAATTTTTATTGGAAGATCCTTCAAAATCGATGTGCCCATTTTATTACACTTCATGGACAAAAGTTGATGTACAACTGACCATAAGATTCGTATGTGCTTTTTTTACATCTAATTCCACATTAAGTGTCTGTTTGTTGTTATAATAACCATTTTTTCTGGGGAGTTTGGATGTGGAGATTTGTGCTCATTTAGCTACAATGGTGTTAGTAAAGTCGGATACTGATGTAGGGTAAAGGGTCTGGGGTGCATTCCAATTCCTCCCAACGGTGTTCAATAGGGTTAAGTTCAGAGCTCTATAGCAGGCTACTCAATCCCATGCAAACCATATCTTCATGGGTAGGGTCATTATAATGCTGGAACAGGTTTCTAACCTTTTAGTTCAAGTGAAGTGAAAATGTCATGCTAACACATCCAAAGATACAGTTGTGTGCCTCCAACTTTGTGGCAAGTCAGATGTCTCAATACTTTCGTCCATATAGTGTACCTTGAATGCTTCAAAGCCCCACCCACTTTCCACATTTCACACTAGCAAAGTTTAAACCTGTGCTGTGATTCAAAGTAGCACTAATGCCGCATCCTTGTATTATTATTCTATTATAATTTTATATATATTATACGTATGTAATAAATAAACCTACAATGAATTAGATATTATTTAATAACGAACATTAGAACGTTATTGTGCAGAATATTCTTCTTCTTCATGGTTGGCAGGTTTGTTGTATTATAAAGGGAATTATAGAAATTGTTTCTATTGGTTCTAGAGGTCCCCTGGTGGTCTAGTGGTTAGGATGCGGCGCTCTCACCGCTGCAGCCCGGGTTCGATCCCCGGTCAGGGAACCAACCCCAGACACTCTCAGTGCTGGTCCCAAGCCCGGATAAATTAGGGAGGGTTGAGTTAGGAAGGGCATCCAGCGTAAAAACATGTGCCAAATCAAACATGCGGAGGATCCGCTGTGGCGACCCCTAACGGGAGAAGCCGAAAGAAAGTTTCTATTGGTTCTAGAAATTAATAGGAAATAAAAGCCCTGGGCAAAAGAAACCATATATGTATATTTTTTTAATAAATATTGACAAGTGTGTGTTTCTTGTTTAGAGGTGGCACGAGAGCAATTTCTGTAGTCTAAAGTCTATTTATTTATTTATTTATTTATTTATTTTTCTGGACATATTAACAAGCATCTCTTTTATACAGAGTTTGCAGGTTTCCATCTGGCCACAATGTTGTGGTTTTGTCCTCACCATGTGCGCTGTGTATTGGATTTGATAAACTGAAATGCAAAATGTTTCTCTTTCTGTGACGTCATATTACTTACTCATTAGCATCAATACAAACTAGCCTAGGTATGGAATGAATATTTAGTGAATTGACTAAGTGTCAGTTTTGGATATTGAGGTCGAGGCCTTTATCCATTTACCTGATTTCAATTTGTTTATTTGAAACGGAGGACACATGATTCTAGGTCTTTATGAAACTAGAGGAGGAAGCAGAACTATGGACACAGAAACAGGTGACGAATTAACTGCACAGTGTCTTAGTGAGGAAGTGAATCGGCAATACAAGATGATGATGAGACTCTAATAGAGCTTCAGTGTGCTTTGTTATTCTGAGTATCCCAAAAGTCTTCATACAGAGTGGAAATTAAAACAAAATATCTTCTCAGACGTTTCATATCGATTTTATATTATATATATTTTTTCCAGATAGCTTTTAAAAATGGTTTTGAATGCTTTTTTGAGAATAACACCTTGAATAAATAAATAAAACTATATATTTTAGAACACATATATTTATATAAAACCAATAGAAGATTTGCCGAGTGTAAAGACCAGATCATATGACTTATTATTATTTTATTATCATTAAATTATATTAAATCTATTATCCTAGCTACATGTCTCTAAAGGAAATCTAATATGGCTGACTTTTTGGAGCAACTCACAGCAAACTACTTTTGTCTTGTCCACAAAATATGGTAATCTGCACATGTGTTGTCAGTGGAAGGAGGGAAAAAAGGAAAGGTGCAAAAATAAAGTTGTAACTTGAGGCATCTGTTGCTGTACAGCAGGTACAAAAAACTGTCCTAAATTATATTCATCTCTACAAGTGATATTTATAGAACTATACATCTGTACTGTACTGTACATGTCTACTGATTCTCTAAACTGTAAAATGTTTCCCCCCCCTACTCCCCCTCCCCGTTCTTCTCTCCTTTTTTTCGTCTTGCTCTCCGTGTTGAAAGAAGGATGAGTGTCAGTGCAGCAGAGCCGAGCTGTAGTGCCCTTTATATTCACTAGAGGGCGAGCCTGATCTCTCCTTTTGTCTCCTATCCTCTTCTCTCTCTTCAGTCAGAAAGCTTTGGAAAGTCTGAGCACGAGGGATGAGGGTCATCATTGAACTTACGCCTAAAGGGAGAAAAACAAGACTGATTATTAGCAAGAGACAGCAAGACAGGTATTCAGACACACAAACAGAAATTCATGTCAGAGCTGATCACAGTGAATTGAACATCACTAATCGAGATCCAAAGTTAGTGAAGGGGGATATTGAGAAACTCAGGTCTTAAACACGTACTCAACAGTACACACCTCTGTGCTTAAACACAGCTCTGTTTGTGTGTGTGTGTGCCCCAACAATTCTGTCACCTTGGAAATTGCTGTCAAGCAAGTTGCTCTGTCTGTGTGCGCGTGTGTGTGTGTGTGTGTGTGTGTGTGTGTTTGTGTGTATTCCGGGGCTCCCAGGTGCTTTGAGATTTGGCCTGAGCAGAGAAGAATAAAGGAGCAGAAGCCACACACACACACACACACACACACACACACACACACACACACACACACACACACACACACACACACACACACACACACACACACACACACACACATTCACAGCTGGTTCAGTCTCCTATTTATACTGCCACTATATTTACTCCTACATATCATGGCATCTCAAAATCACACTGCAACACTGCACTGGTCACGGCATAGTGCTGCTTCTCACAACCACATTATTTTTTATATCCATTTATTCTCTTTATCCAGAGTTTCTGCTAACAATCAGAATAAATGATAATACACAGACATGCTTTAAACACAATTAGGTATATATAAATAAAGAAATATTGGAAAAAAATGGAGTTGATATTAAACAAAGTTGGCTATAAAAATGGAAAAGGCTTTCACACATAAAAGTCAAATGATATATCAGGAGTGAACTCTCTTTCTTAGCGTGACGGTAAGATAACACAGCCTCCTGCGAAAATGCAAGTTCCGGATCATCCAAGGCGTTGAAGCATTTTATGTTAAACCCAACAAAGAAAACTGTACCTGGAAGTTATGCAAAGTGGAGCTTGTGTGGGATGGAAGTACCACGGTGATGCATGAGCACATGAAAAGAAAACACACTGGTGTCACAGATGAAGGTGAAACGTCAGCGCGGTGAGCAGAAACCATATTTCCTCATCATGTGAAAATGGTGTAGTTTAATAAAGTGCTATTGAGTAAACTGTTTGCTAACTTCAGGACAGTTGCACTGGATCTGTTCTGACGTGACTAGTGAGCATCAGGTTGCACAATCAGCTCGCTTACTAAAATAATTTAAATATCACATGTACATAAGTATTCGAATTGTTTGCAACAACACTTCAAAATTTGCTCAGGTGCCTCCCTTTGCTTTTTCTGGCCCACGGCTCAAAACGCCTAGCTTAATATAATATATAAGGGCTGTCAATCGATTTAAATATTTAATCACACTTAATTGCAATTGTCAGTCGTGATTAATCGCAACTTGATCGCACATTACTTTCTGCAATAAATAGTCTTAAATGTACCTTAAATTAATACTTTTCAAGTTTTTAATATTCTAATCAACATAGGCATGGACAAATATGGATGCTTTATGCAAATGTATATTTAATATCAGTCAACATAGAGCATGAAGACGAAATATTCTTGTAAATGTTTTAAAGTAATTATGGTGTCTTAAATTTTTGATCTCATAAGGAACAGAACTTTTGCTATTACCAAACAGACGATTTTAATTCGAGACTTGGCGCATCAGTAAAAATGTTTAGTGAATAAAAAAAAAAATTTCAGTGGAGTTTTTTTTTTTTTATCTTTAAAAAAAGAAAGGACGTCGTGAATAAACGTGTGTTGCGTTGAAGTTTTTGATTTCCCCTTTTTTATATTTTTAATTTTTTCATGAAAAATGGAAACAAAAATGCGAGCCTTTAAATGAGCATTATTAAATTTAGTGCAGTTAAAAAGAGTTTGTGTTAATGTGTTATTAATGTTAGCGTTAGCATTTATTTTGCCAGCATTAATTTTTTATATTTATTGCAGGGTGTTTAGTTTTAAGATGCCAATCTCATGAGGGTAGAAACCTATTTTCGATACAATATTTTTGGGTAAAGTCAGAGTTTCTTTTTCCTTTTTTCTCATCCGTAGCTGTAACTGTTCTCACAATTGCTTGGTCCTTTTTTACCTCCTCCACTAAAGAAACCTTTGACAGACGTCTGTGTAGCATGTTAATAATTAGATGAACTGTGTTGCAAGTGTGAAAAATGACGGGGGTTTTTTTCTTGCCACAGTCGCCACCGGCTCGCTCGTCAGGGACAAACTTACACTTATAAAGAAAATTTTTTATCACCACATTATCTGTATAAAGCTGCTTTGAGACAATGTTTATTGTTAAAAGCGCTAGACAAATAAATTAAATTAGATATTTGGATAATGGTTCTTAAAGGGCAAAATACACAGTAAAAAAAAACAGTGTCATATCTACACATATTTCCCAGAAAATGCAGTGACCCTGAAAGCAACTCTTTCATGATCCATGACTGTGTGGTTGGGATTATTATTATTTATAATTGTTTTTGTACCATTTTCAGCAAATATATTTTGCTGGCCAAAATTGTGCTGAATTCCAAATGAACACAGTCAACCAACAAGTATTTACTGGGCAAAAAAAAAAAACTGGGCCAAGCCCCAAATGGCAAAATCAGATGCTTTTAATAGTCTCAACAACAAATTATTAGTCAGGGAATGAACAGGAATGAAACAAATACTGTAAATCTCTACCTGCTCTATCAATCCTGGTTCCATTTATAAGCTTATCAGGCTCTTGATGGGCTGCACTAGATGTGGCAGATAACCAAAGAAATGACTTATTTGTTTCTTTTAAGAAAAAAACACCCCAAAAGAAATGTTTTTCTAAAGGTTTGCACACAAGACACTGCTTTTTTTTTTATATATTATTTTTGACATTAAACATTTAAATCATTATCGTAAGTGTAAAACAAACACTATATGCATGAATGTCCCTGTTTCTTTAAAAGGTTCAAGAGCAACGGGTGGCACAGAAGGGCTCAACAGTTCATTTCTTTAATTCTTGCTTCTTTCCTGACCAATGGTTTGTTCTTAAAACTACTAAAGGATTCATATTGTGCTGTAAAGGGTTTGGTCTATTTTCTTTTGTCCAGGAGTATAGATATTCAGTCAGTCATCAGATTTTATTTCGCATTAGTAAACTCGAAAACATTCTCCTTTTAACTTGACACGAAGCGAGAAGCTTTCAAATGGAAAAATCGATTTCTATGATAGCTAATGTGCAATGAAAGCGAAGGGGAGGGGGGGAGGAACAATTGCCAATAATTCCAGATTTATATGTTGAATAGTTTCTTGTCATCAAAACTGGTGTTTTTACTAACAGGAGCAACACATGCTTTGACCAAAGTGGGCATTTCTGTAACTGTGAGGGACAATACACACATTCACACAGACATGTACACACACTAATCAAAACAAAGCAGTCAGAAAGACACACTTGGGAGCAATCAAGCTGATCTTTGCTTTCAGTGGCTCTCAACCTCCTAAGCAGGCCACAGCACATGTGTGTTTGTGCGTGTGAGTGTGTGTGTGTGTGTGCGCAGTGTTTTAACTAATTTTAATTTATGGGGACCAAATCTTGTGGGGACATTTTTTAAAGGTCCTTCTGGTTATTAAAATACATATAGAAATATTTTGTATGTTGCACCATGTATACTTATACACTTAATAAAAACATTTTACTGTGTGTGTGTGTGTGTGTGTGTGTGTGTGTGTGTGTGTGTGTGTGTGTGTGTGTGTGTGTGTGTGTGTGTCTGTGTGTGTGTGTGTGTGTGTGTCTGTGTGGGTGTGTGCATCCTTTCCACCTGTCCAAGCCAAAGTGAATAGCCACGTATGCATTCTGTATCTTTTGTCTTATTCTTCAAAAGAAACAAACAAAATCATCCAGACAAGCAGTCAAGTGAGAGACAGAACCAAGTGTACACTACCGGCTGATTTAAAACAGTACTTCAGCACTTGTCAAACAAAGCTCTGCCTACTGCAATTGTAGCGTATGTGTTATTACCACAAAGAAGAACTGACGTTTTTATGCTCTGAGAAAAGAACAAAGAGCCCGTTCACACCACACAAAAAAAGTTGAAGGGTTTGTCAATTTATAAGAATTGTTTTAAATACACAGCCATAACGGATTCATAGTTATAACAGTGATTCTCCAACAATACATGTTCAGAAGCTTGTTAGGAACTTATTTCTATTACTTTCCTGGAAGTTATATACCTTCATCCAGAACTAGAACCACATACTGCCCAAAGGTATTTTAGTGTCTACGTGTTTGATTGTGCAGTCTAGGTAAGAACATTTATTTACATTTTATGTTTCTGCATGAGGGGTCCAGCTTGATAATATCAAATACATACAATGTGTACTGTATGTACTTGAAAAGCCCATTCTACATTTAGCCCCAATTAGCTGTTATAATAACCTTCACTCTTCTGGAAAGATGTTCCACTACATTTTGAAACGTGGTTGTAGAAATTTTAGCTCCTTCAGCCATAAGGGTGTTAATAAAACAAGGTACTACTGAGTCCTGGGTTGAAGTTAGCATTCCAATTCATCCCAAATGCATTCAATAGGGTTTAGGTCAGAGCTCTAAAGCAGGCCACTCAAGATCTTTCACTACAACCCATGCAAAGCATAAGTTCATAGAGCCTGCTTTGTGCACAGGGGTCACTGTCATGTTTGGGTCTCCTAGTTAAAGTGAAGGGAAAATGTAATGCTACTGCATCAGAATCTACAATTGTTTGACCCAACTGTGTGGTAACAGTTCAGAACTACATATGGCTGAAAAAATCAGGCAACCCAATACTTTTGTCCATATGGTGTATGTGAAATTCCAGCATCACATTGTGTTTTGGTTTTATTTTCAAACAGTAGCATCTACAACTGAAATACCTGTCGTGTTTAGAAAACGAATTAAAGAAGTAAGATATTTCAGAATAGGTGACATTATATGCCGGTCTCTAAATTGATTCTGAGTTTTACTGTTATATGGAGCTTCATATTTTCATTCAACATATGTGTAGGTTTCCTCCAGGACCTCTCACACCTCCCAAAACATGTTGTATTTAGATTGGCTACATGAAACCCCTATTTGCGAATTTCCAGAGTTCCTGGAATAGGCTCTGGTTCCAATCAAAGAGCTATGGACTCCACAAGTCCCCTGAAGGTGTGCTGTGGTATAAGGAATGATAGATTAGCGGCTAATATTGTGTAAGTTCCCCTGGTGCCTCTAAAACAGCTCTGACTCATTGAGGTCTCTGAAGGTGTGCTGTGGTACAGTATATGGCTTGTTAGCAGCAGATTCTTTAAGTCCTGTAAGTTGTAAGGTGGCCTCCATAGATCAGACTTGAGTGTCCAGTCTGTCCCACAGGTGCTTGATTAGATTAAGATCTGGGGACTAGAGGTCAGGTTCAACAAATTGAAAATCTTCATTGTGTTCCGTAAACAATTCCTGAACTCTTTTTGCAGTGTGTCTGGCCACATTATTCCACTGAAAGAGACAATTGGCAATAGGGAAGACAGTTTTAAAGAAAGGGTACACTTGGTGTGTGACAATGTTTAGGTGGGTAGTACTAGTCAAAGTAACATCCATGTAAATGCCAGAACCAGGGTTTCTCAGCCAACCATTGCCCAAACCACTGTGGCTTGCCTTCTTCTCACAGATGCACATATGCACAGCCGTCTACATGATGTGAAAAAACATAATCCATCCGACTAGGCCACTTTCTTCCATTGCTCTGCTGTCTAGTTCTGATGCTCATGTGCCTATAGTAGGTGCTTTTGGTGATGTACAGAGGTCAGACCGAGGACTCTGACTGGTCTGCAGCTATGCAGCCCCATACGCAGCATGTTATGATTCACTGTGTGTTCTAACACCTTTCTGTCATACCCAACATAGACTTTTTCAGCAGTTTGCCCTTTTATAGGTCTTTGTGGGATCAAAGCAGATGGGCCAGTCTTCACACCCCACATGCATCGCTGAGCCTTGTGTGCCCATGACTCTGTTGCAGGTTGACCGGTTGTCCTTTCTTGGAGCACTTTCAGCACTTACTAACCACTGCATCATCGAAACACCTCACAACACCTGCTATTTTGAAGATGCTCTGGCTCAGTCATCAAATCCCAACTTGGCCCTTTATAAACACTTCTTCATTTTCCTTTACTTGCTAACTAATATGTCCCCTTGACAGGTGTGACTGCACTGAGATAATCAATGTTATTCACTTCACCTGTCAGCGGTTTTAATATTATAGCTGATCTGTGTGCATTATTCATTATATGTCAAAGTGGGTAAGATGTCTAAATTACTGAGGGCAATTCAGCTCAGTACAGAGTCAATAACCAATATATGAAACAGGCATTAAAACAATGTTCTGTGGACTAGATATAAAAGCTGCCTTGCATTATTTAAAGAGCCCTCTACTGCCTGCTAAATAAATTGCAAAAAAAAAAAATCTAATTTTTTAAATAACTACTGCAAAACAAATAAAAAACATTTTAACAATGCATTTAATTAAAACTACTTATGCTTTGTTAGTTGTTTATTTTAAAATATAAGTGTGGAGGTCTGTTCCGGGTTGGAGTGAAGTTCAATTCTGGGCCAGACAAATAAAAAATTAAGCCTGAAATTGAACCATTAAATCTCTGTGATTAGGAATCTGGAATTTTTTTTTCTCGATAGAATTATATGCGTTTACAGCTCTAGAAACGCTTTGAAACATCACCATACCATCTTTAAAGTTTTTTTTTTTTTTTTTTTTTTATCTCTCTATTGTTTTTTTTGTATTCTAGTTATGCACTCAAAGTGTATTTCATCATAAAAAAAAAAAAATAAAAAAAAACTTTCTGTTGGATTTCATGTTGAGGAAAATACACAAGCAGGACAAACGCGCAACAAGTCAGTCGCTAATGTTTTTGAAAACAGGTGATAGATGGGAAAAAAATTCCTTACTTATGCTAAACTCCCTGACTAAATGTTAAAACTTGTTTAACTGTGTTTTTTTTTTTTTTAAAGGAATGGTAAATAATAAAAGGAAAAGTGAAAAATGTGCTATAAATCATTGTCAAATCAAATAATGTCATCAAATCCCCATCATCGGTTCATATTTACACATTCATCAAAAATCTAGCAATCGAGAATGCAATCTAAAGGGCATCTGCTTTGCCAAGAGAAATATTTTACTATTTCTTATTTTCGAATTAAAGCAGAAACATTTACTGCACTGCTAACACTCTCTCTTTCTCTCTCCCATGTCCTCAAACGCAGAATTTATTTCTCCATTTTTAAAACGCAAGTTATATTCTGCCGAATTGGTATTTCTAAGGATAACAAATGAGTGGGATGAACACCCACTACATCAACCGCTAACGCTTTGATAATACAAACGCCACAATGATGGATGAGCTGCGTTTTAAAGGCATTGCCTCATTAGAAAGACGAATTTCCGTTTGAAAAAAAAAAAAAGAAACCATTGACAAGATATAGCTTATGGTCTTATTTTCTTATTAAGATCTTTGTTTTCACCTCCAGGTGCAAATTAGTCAAACTGTAACATGCCTGTTTGTTGGTAAATCTGCAGTTCGAGTGATATTACAGTAATTATAGTAGTTCGTCATGTGCAGTGTGACAAATGAACATACTCCTGCATTTCGAACATAACGTACGATCCTGTAACCATGCTAGTAAATAATAGCATCTGTGCTCAAACACATAGGAGCGCATAGATACTGCAGATATTTTTCAGCCTGACAATGTCAGGACTTTTTAATTGGAAAATAGCTTTTTAATTGGAGCTCAGACAACCGTAAAAGGACAAAAAACAAAAACTAGAGTGGTAGAGCAGGTGCTGTTTTAAAAGCAAAACATTCATTGCATTCATTGTTTTTAATGAAAAACTAATTATGAATTAAGTTTAAAAACAATTGTTTGCTCAAAATGTAAAATATTTCAAATACCCCTAATTAAACGTTTTTGTCATCTGTTTGTTGTTTTGACGCTGAGGTATTTGGTATTTGAACAACCCGAATGTAAAATCCATCAGTAGCTTCAGCTAACATTCTGGCTTTGGTCTGAGAAGTTCATATAGATCACTATGTGCTTTTCAAAAAGACTGCAACAATAGAGTGATAAGTAAATGGGTTTCCAACCTCTTCTTACAATGTGCACAAAATCTTCAGTTCAATCTTATGTTCTTCTAAACTGTCCTAAATCTCTGGATATTTTGCTCCAGTTTGTATCATATTATTTCTCATTTGTGCGAATGGCACCAAAGTGGACATTTCATCCTAAGGAAAAGGACAGCAAAGGAATTCATTTTCACTTTCAGGTTAGGATTGGATGTTAGATTGAAAATTTCGTGCACTTTAGGCCTGTGATCATATTTGGGTTTGTGAGATTTTGATTACTTCACGTTATTTGATTAAACAAGTAAAGGAAATGGATAAACAAATCCTTCTCTCTTTGTGCGCTCAGAAACAATAAAAAGCCAATTTTCCAGAAACGAAGGCGTTGCAATTCATGATTTGTTTTCCAATTGCGAATCAAAAACGAATGAGCGTAATCATCACAGACCTTCAGCCTGCTCTGGATACAGAACATCTTCAAAACATGTTAACGCTAAAAGGCACGACTGCTCTCCAGTTCTGCACGTTAATGCAAACAACAAAGAAAGTCCTAATAAACGTAATATGAAATGGTTCAGCCATTGAAATACAAGAAACAGCTCTGAAACAGATGCTTTAAGTGCTATTTTTTTTTCCCTCACTTTTAAGATGTTTTTTTTGTAGGATGTCGAAATGTATTTCAAATCCTGACTGAGGGAATAACATTAGTGCACGGCGCACCTGTTGTCTTATCTTGATAGCTGTAAATGTCTCCCATGCTGTTCTGACGTGTGATGTGATGCCAGTAAGCGCTCCGTGGCAGAGATATCGACTTGGTTAATGTGTTCTCGCTCAAAAAGGCCTGAAACAAAACAAACACACATACAGCATTGATGTTACATTAGCTATTTTAAAGTCTACATAGATTAGAATTTTGGTTCAAATAATAATCATGCATTTTCTTTTTAGATTTTATATTCCAACCATTCAGTCATGCAGGCGTTCCTCTAAAAACTCCATGTGATACTGTATATTTGAGTGTACAGTGATTAAGAGAGAGGATTATCCTAAATATGAATTTAATCATCAAATAATTGTATATAGTACACTTCAAACCCATTAATCATTTAACAAATATACAGTATATGGTATATCATTTTCATGCTGTTTTGCTGATAAAATGCAGCAAGTCCTCAAAGGTTCCCTATAGGGTTCATTGAAGGGAAAAAATATCTGATTTGGATTTTTCAGGGTAGCATAAAAAGCAGAAAAAAACTTTACTTCCTGGCATGTCACACATCACTGAACATAGTCACTCTTGTTGCTTTGTTTCACCTTAATATCCACCAGTACTGAATCTCTGGTTTCTGTGGAGCTCACTGTAATGCCTCATCAATGTTCTTCACCACACTGATCTTTGTCATGCCTTTAGTTCCTTGTTTTAGTCTAGCTTTAGCACAATTATACGATCAAATCTAAACTTGCATCTGTCTTTGCTTACATTACTTGACAGCAATAAGAAATGTGTGGTGGTCTGGGAAAGTCGGTTGGATGTCACACTAGCCGAATTGTGAAAAACAAAATTCAGAACAGAACAGAACATTCACAACAGAAGTATTTCAGTTTACTTATACACTGTAATGATAGTCTATCTAAGCTATCTTCCTGTAAACAATATGTTAGGTATGTAGCCAGTTGAACCTAAGCAGTGATTAGTTGTTATGTCCAAAGATGCCTGGAACCTTGCTAGCTACGTGTTGTTCACTTTTAGAAAGTAGCTGAATAGTTACGTGCAATAGCTAAATGGACTTATCGTAATGAATCAGATACACGAGAGGCTAACGTATGTGTCATTTTAGAATCTGTACAGATTGTAATATATATTTTTGCAATGGATATTTAAAACTATAAAATTACAGTGGTACGCCACTTATCGACCTTAATCCGTTCCTCAAAACCAGTCGAAATGCGAAAAGGTCGAAAAGTGAATGTACACGCAATATACAATATAAACGCACTTAATTTTTATATTGACCGCTAAATAACACTTTATTGTTCACAAACCGAAGTTTAATTTACGATACATGCTCTCTCCACGAAGGCTGAGGCGAGACTGGGAAGATCCTTTCCCTCGCTCCATGTGGGTTGGGGTAAAAAAATTTGGGCATTTGGTCGTTCAGCTGGCACAAATTTCGGTCAAAAAACTGTTCACTAAGCGAAAAGGTCGTTTAAGCGGGGTAACTGTATTATAATAATCTGAATTTTGGAAAGCTATTAGTATACAGTAACTCTGAAACAACAATATGATCAACTATCCGGGGCCTTTTTATATAAAGGTCTGTACTTTTAGAGCCACTATTTATGCTACACGGTCAAAGGTTTGGGGCACATGACTTTTCCAGCCAAATTTGGTTCTTCGTCAAATTGTTACCACAAAGTTGGAGGCCAACAATTGTATCAATAAATTAGTACTAGGAGACCCAAAACTGTTTCAGCTTGAAAATTATTCTGTCTACAAAGTGAGCTCCGTGAAGATATGGTTTACATGGGTTTGAGTGGATGATCTTGAGAGGCCTGCTATAGAGCTCTGACTTCAACCCTAATAAACACCTTTGGGATGAATTGAAATGCTGACTGCACCCCAGGCTTGCTCGCCTCACCTACATTAGTACCTGACTTCTGAATGAGCAAAAAAAATCTTCACAACAGCCTCCAAAATGGAGTGGAACATCTTCCCTGAAGAATAGAGATATTATTAACCTTGTAAATAACATATTGTACTGTACATCTGCACTATCATATGGCGCACAATGTCTGTACTTTCTCCTACACTGGAAACTCCTGTCGCCAAGTCGAATTCCTTGTGTTGTGTGAACATACTTGGTAATAAAGCGATTACTGATTGATTATTACAGCAAATGGCTACTAAATGTGGAATTGGGTGTTCAAAAGCCTGTACAAATCTTCTTAGGCATCCACAAACCTTACAGAATATATATAAAGTCAGTTATGCAAAAGCGGAAGCGAAAAGCTTCACGCTGTCAGTTTACCTGTCGTGAATGAAGCACACTTCTGAGTTGTGAGAGGAGGTGTGCGAGAGTGTGCTGAACACCGCATTGGAACACTATGGGTATTTTCACAATACAGCAGGTGGGGTCACACACACAGCATGATATGAGTTCTGCAGAGCGTTCTATCTCACTCCATTACACTCACGCACTAATTACCACGACTTCATCATCCGCATTGAAACCGGTACCCCTATTCAAGTCGGTCAGTGTACACCACGATAGAGAGCAGCATTGCAATTAATCAACACATAAACCTAAAAAAGGGCTGCATCAGAACCAGAAGTGGTATTGGGTATCAATCTGTATCACTAATGTGTCCACTGATCATTAACCGCTACTTATTTCACAATGTGATTGATATCAATCTGAAAACGGACCAAAAACATGAACTCCAATTTATGCTTGGGGTGTAGAGAATGGTACCAATGCAGTTCTTAGCTGTAACAGTCTAATTTTGGAACTAACTGCTAAAAAACGCAATAACCTGTGACTTTTTCTCAAATTCCATCATCATGCGTTCATGCTGTTCGGCAATCGACAACGTGGCCGAGTGAACTCGCTGGTAGATCACTTCTCCTTCTCTCGTCTGGAACGTGAACAATCCTTCTCCTGTATCGCACATCCTGCAAAACACAAACGTATTTGTCTTACTATCTTTATATCCTTCTGGTGCCATAATTATTCATGCAGCCAATTTATGCTTCTATCGCATTTGAACTTTAACATCAAGGAATTTTTTACAAGTAAAATTTGTCAATTATGCAAAAAAATAAAAAAGGTTTCCTCGTGGGGGTGAGTCAAATGTCCCCACAAGGACAAAAATCTCCTTGATAATAGCATTCTGAAATGTAACCCTCCTGTAGTTTTCTCTTCACTGTCCCAGATTATTTCTTAACAGTTAACAAAAATCGTCCTATATTTCCATTACAAGGATGAAATTACAGCTCATTTTATGTCCTTGTGGTTTCAGTTACATTTATTGTACACTCCTCAACACAGTAATTTTCTATATTTTTATACATAACATGTCCTGACATAATGTCAGACATTACATCAACACATCTCTCTAAGACATTGAACAACTCAGAGTTAAGATACTGTATGTGTGTAAAAAGTCGGCAAATATTACACCAATGTTACAATGTGAACATAATCACTGGGATAGACGTACAAATATTCCAAACTTCTACCAGCTCTAAACTTTTATTCATTCCTGAAGTAAATATTTATATACAATACTTACAGAATGCATAAAAACACACGCTTACCTTCCGGATTCGAAGGTAAAGCATGTGGAGTCTCGTCCATACCGTCGCAGCGAACTCAAAGGCCACATGACCAGTTTAACTCTGGCATTATGGACGTCCCAAAGGTAAATGTTCTCCTGCGTGATCTGCATCGTACACTCCCCATATATGTCCAGATTAGGGGTGGGCATCAGGTATACGTTAAACCTCTCTGGAGACAATTAATATTTTAAAATATAAAATAAAGTATAATTTTGGCATATACAAAATATATATTAATAATTAATCCTTTCTCAGATTGTATGGAAAAACCGTATGGCCACATCATTGAGAATTTCAATATAAGTTCATATAAAGAAGATCAGAGAGAAGAAATACAACAATGGTTCCACAGACAACCCAATCAAAGATTATTATTTTCCTGCTATGCCATTTTCCACTCTTGACCTAGTCTAGCTTGTATGTAAGTCAGCCACATGAAGGTCAACCCGCCGTTGCCATGGCAAATGAAAACTGGACTCCACTGAGCCATTTCAATTAGTTCTAAATAGGCTCTCGAGTGCTTATCCAACGTGAATCATCGCTAATTACGGCAAATATTTCTTTTTCAAAGAAAAGGCATGACATAGCTGTTTTTGTTCAAATTCAATCCGAGCTCATAATGAAAAATGCTCCTGTGGAAAGCACAATGTGATTCAGAGCACTGACATTTCTTATGAAGGTTAATCAATATTTCTCTGTCTTTTAAAAAAAAAAATCATATAAAAGAACCGAAAAAGATAAAAATATCTGATGAATAATGCTTTTTTTGTACTGGTATTTTATTTGATGCCACACTTTATTATGTGCATGCAAAGTTGGACTTCTGAGTGGAAATTTCAAATCCCAGTACTACCAAGCTGCCACTAACCCACAATTGCTCAAGTTGAGTATAAATGAAATAATTCTAAGTCGCGCTAGATATGCCAAATGACGTAAATATAAATATTAATAAGTCAAACAATGTAGTGCACAGCTTGATCTGACATATTGTTGCTAAGAAACCATCACATAACTTGTTAACAAATGTAAAACTCTTCAAATATTTGTAATAATTATCAAGGATTGTATTGTTACTTTTATCTCAAATTTGTATCTTGTTTTAGTGTTGGATGCAATCATAAATTTTAGCATATTATGCAAATTAGCTTATATACTAAGCGGCCAGTAAGATTAGCGCTGAGACTTTTTTGTTTGGAATACAATATATTAAATATTAAACATAACTTTTCATGAAATGATCAAAAATATATAAGAAGAAAGAAGAAAAACACTCTGAAAGTAAAAACAGTGAACACCTTGGCAATAATGTAACGTTTTTTTTTCGCTAATCATGCTATACGTTTACACATTTTGCGCTACAGTTTATGTTTACGTTTTTTATTTAGGCAACGTTCTATCTCTTGTGAAGGGCAGGGCTTAACAGCACTTAACTCTCATTGGCTAGTGAGATAAAGCTCTGCAGCTCCCATTATAGTGTTATTTGCTTCCTTCCTTCCTAACCTTAGTTCATAATTAATGAACTGCCTCCGGAATGCTCTCCAAATTTTACACCACTGAAGTCTCTTCACTTCCGTAAGCTGTTTATTATGTGGTTCGTTCATTAAGTATTGAATATTATGAACCTGTAATATTAATTACAAACTAAGATACTAAGTAAGAAATTTCACTACAAAGCACAAACACTATAGCTAGATCCAGAAAGCTTGCCAAAATCCACCAACGTCTCTACTTCCTGGTCAGGGAGGTTTAGCCACTGAGAATACAGCACCTTTATTAACAAAGAATAGTGTTTATATGAGCATTTTTGTTCTTTCTTACTGCATATTTCTGTTAGTTTCTGTTATATTTATGTTAGTGAGTAAAAAGAAGTAAAAAGAAAAAGAAGCCAAAGAACAAGAAAAAAAAGAGGAAGAAGAAATAAGAAAAGAAGAGAAAGAGAATAAAGAAGAACAGCTAAAAGAAAAGCAAAAGTAAAGAAAAAAAGAAAAAAGAAGAAGAAAAAGAAATGCAAAGAATAAGAAAAAAGAAAGAAAAGAAAAAAAGAGGAAAAAAAGGGAAAGAAGACAAAGAACAAGACGAAAAAGTAGAAAAAAAGAGGAAGAAGAAATAAGAAAAGAAGAGAAAGAGACTAAAGGAGAACAGCAAGAAGAAAAGCGAAAGTGAAGAAAAAAAAAAGAAGAAAAAGAAATGCAAAGAAGAAGAAAAAAGACAAAAAAAAAAGAAGAGGAAAAAAGAGAAAGAAAACAAAGGAAATGAAACAAAAAGTAGAAAAAGATAAAGAAGAAGAAAAAAGAAAATAAAGAAAAGAATCTGGGGTTTAACATAGGGTCTATATTGTGCCCTAATATTTACTATAAATCTAAATTCCCAGCCTGCCAGGTATAAAAATAACTCATGATTCACAGTGTTGGCAAGGTGTTTCATCCTCTGTTGGTTTCTTCATCTGTAGCTCCGTTCTTCCTCCCACTGTCACATTCAGAATGCTCATGGAGGTTAAAGGAATAGTTTGGATAAAAATGAAATGTACTCTCTGTCTTTAGTACTCAATCAGCCAAGACATATCTGGTGTAGAAATATAACATACTAATTTAAATACTCTGATATCTATGAAAGCTATGGAAAGAAAAAAACTCTTAAATGCGGTGTAATCGAGTATCATTTTTCAGCTGCAATAAAAATTTTTCCTGTCGGCGCCGATAACTTGTTTATGTGTTTAATAGATGTGATACAGAGATATAGTCCTTACATGACACTCATCTGTCCCACAAAGTTCATATCTAACTGTATAGAAATAAATGTGGACTAAATGTATTAAACATTATCTCGATGAGAAAGAACCAAACGCAATAAAATCAATAATGTGACAAAATCTCAAATTAATCAGCACTTATTGTTCACAGGTTTCCTATTTTCATTCTTTACCAATAGTTAATTTTTCACAACTTTCCATTTTATGCATGCGAAATTCGAAATTGCATCTACTGTTTGAACACAAACCTTTCATAGGGGTGGGGCTTAATGTTTTACAATCATTGGCTAGTTAGATTTGGATCAACAGCTTCAGGCAGAAGATGTTTCTGCAAAACATTTATTTATTTTTTTTGTAGTGGAAATGAATTCCTTACAAAATTACTGTATTCATTCGTAAATTAATGAACCGCTTAATACCACTTAATGAACCGCATGCAGAACGCTCTCCAACATTTGCATTAAAAAAGTGTCTACTTCCAGTTCATTAAGTATGTCATTCATTAAGTAAAGAGTTAATACCAAACTAAAATAATAACTACATCACTTTCAGTAAAAAAGTACAATCACTATAACTATACAAAAAAAAACGAATCCAGAAATTCTCTACTTCTGTTATAGGGAGCTGCTGATCTAAAGCTTACTTGCCAATAAGAATAAAGTGCTTTAAACCCCCCACAGCAATAAGAAGTGTGTTCAAGAAGGTTGAACGTAAATTTGTGGAGAGCAAACATAATGTACGAAAGTTTTTAACAGCAAAAATTCGGGCATTGCTTCATAATATCTGTACATTCAACTATTGCTTTCAGTTCATTCATATTTTTGATACATATATAATTCCATACGTTTTCTGAATTAAACTGAACTGTAAGTACAAGCGTTCAGACTGCATGGTGTAATTGAAAAGATTTTTCTTCCTGCTGGTTTAACTCATATTTGACTCAAAAAACAACTCAAGCACAGACGTAAAGAATAGAGTAATCCCCCGCTTTGACGCAGTTCGAATCTCGCGTCCCCGGTTCATCGCGGAATTGCATTTGCCACATAACTAATTTGTTTTGCTCATTTGATTCTCTCACGAAAAGCACGATAGACCAAATTGACCACGATAGACCATTGTTTTTATGAAGTTCTATGTAGAAATAATGAAATTTATTAAAAAAATATAATTATTAGTTATAAAATGAAGTAAAATGTTAATAGATTACAGTACTATATACAGTAATCCCTTACGGGGGTTACGTTCCAGACCTCCGTATACAGTAATATGTAAACAGTACAGTATACAGAATACCTGTATATCTTGAGGCTTTATAAACCATCCAGACACTTTTATAACCCTTTCCTCTGCTTTTTGAAACACTTTCAATATTCTCAAACCTACGTAATTTCAACATAGAAAAATTCTATATGGGTACTCACCAGTGAAGATCCAACTTGAATGATGAAGATGATGAATTAAGTGTGCAGTACTAATGATGATGGAGGTGAAATGAATGTACTGCATACCCAAGAAGAGCATTAGAGCTCTTCTGAAAGCTAAGTTTTTTAGGCGAGGAAATGCTTATTTTACCGCGAATATTATTAAAATAATTCTTAACAATATCACCTGGATACCACAAAATCAGCGGAAAATCTGCAAAACAAAATTAGATATGTTCCATGTGTTACAACCCGTGTTACAGTGAGACCGGGAAAGCTAAAACGCGATGTGGCGAGCGATTACTGTACATAAAATAGCATTTTAAGGTTGGCGTCTGTTTATCACGGTTTTTCCTATATCGTTTAGTTTTGGAACGCAACCCCCGCAACAAACGGGGGATTACTGTACTTTGAGACATACTGTATAAAAAAACACACAAGTACACAGCAACTGCTAAGACACAATTAGACCCACAGTAATCAGTATTAGATTATAAAGCAGTGATAACCATTTAATTTTTTGTTTTTTTTGTCAGCACTAAAACAAATATTTTAACTCAATATCACCAGAGTTATTTCTCCGCTTAACCTTTTTCTAACTCAGCAAAGCGATTGTACACACTTCTGTAGAACACTTTGTATCATCTGCTGTGCCTTGTGTTATCATTTAAACCCGAAATATGCTGTCTATCATCCTTTCAATTTTAAAATCTATTCGAGCAACGCATTTAAAATAGCTCGGGTTTGACTAGCATTTTATAATTGGGTCATTCATAACTCATAAAGGTTGGTGTTCGCACACGTGTTGATCATCAAAGAATTCATTAGTAACTGCTTAATTTAACACGCACCATTCTGTTCCCTCTGCACTCCTGCTGCTAATAAATCCGGCTCGCCCAGGCTGATGTCATTGATCCGACTGCCCAA
The DNA here is from genome assembly GCF_946808225.1 of Silurus aristotelis. Taxonomy (NCBI): domain Eukaryota; kingdom Metazoa; phylum Chordata; class Actinopteri; order Siluriformes; family Siluridae; genus Silurus; species Silurus aristotelis. The sequence continues at coordinate 5,866,924 of NC_139598.1, read as the reverse complement.
ACACTCCAAACAAAGCAATTTACACCACTCCTCTGCCTCCAACTCTGTGGACAACACACACAAATCACACACACACAGGTCAGACAGGAACAAAACATGCACAAATAGTAAGAACATTAATAGTTTATGGCATTTTAAATGTGATCAAATAAAACAAATAAACTAAAAGTCTATTATCAAAATCCTCCTCTTCCTCCTCATCATCATAGTAATTGTTATAGTTTGGTATTTGTTCAACTTTTATTTTGAGTGCTGGCTTTAAAATACTTGACGTTGTTGTTTACTGGGAAACTGCTAAATATAGCTAGAGAACGATGTAGAGTAGCTTGCTAGCACATAGCCAGGATGTCTGTTATTACAGACAATATCGAGTACCTATAAAAACTAAACAAAAAAAAATGTAGAATTACACCTAGCAACAATCACTATGTAAACTGCAGTGGCTTCAGCCAAAAATCACAGATTCACCAAACTGAGCATGTGGAATTCTCTCAGAACTGCTGCAACTTGTGATCAAATGAATTCACTCGTGCTACATGTCACATCTTCCTAAACGCTCCTTTACATGACGTATGGATAAGTGAATTAGTGAAATGATGCATTTCTGTCAAACCAAACAGACTACACAAATCACAGTGTTTTCACATTATGCTAATCTCCTTCTCAAAAACCACTGACCTTTAATTGTGTCCAAACACACACAAACATACACACACATTTTGAAGGTTCACCGAGTGGAAGATTGGATAAACAAACACTTCATCAGAATGATGGAGCGCTGTTGCTTTTTCTTCTGCTCCGTGGCAGCACTGCACAATTAATCGTCTTAATTAAAACCGCACATTTTTTGGGCGGGCATTTCTGAATTTATTTCAACTCAGCATGACACATTTCATGCTATTTGAACTGAAATATTTCACTGTGTTTCAGTGTGCTGGGTTCTGTTGCAAACCTTGGCCATATCACCTTTCAATACAACCTACTGTTTTGGCAAACATCTTATTTACTGCCACTGAATTAAAGCTGCAGTTTTTTACTTGACTGAAGTGCTTCTGTGCATGCTAATCCCCATTGCTAGCATACAGTTCTCTTGTTAATTAATCAGTTGACACATTTTGGAGTCTGCTAGTACTTCAGCTTCGGCACGTTATAGCTAATGAAGCTAATTGTATAATATAATGGACAGTATTCCTAGTGAAATCTTCAGTGCCCCATTTTAAATGAGTGTGTACCCCCTGTAGCCACCACGATGGAAGTGATTTACAGCTGTTATGCACCTTAAAATGCACCTTAAAATTTAGCCTGTGTCCTGAAATGCTTTTCTGCTCATCACAGTTGTAAAGCTTAATTATTTGGCTTGCTGTATACTTGCTTTGTAGAATACGGCCATTCAGTTCCGAACTCTTTAATCCATATGGTGTTTGTGCTTGCAGATCTGCAGTTCACTAGATGTGATTCGTTCTTTTCACCCAGTCATGGGTGCGAAAAAAATCTGAAATACTCTAACTAGCCTGTCTGGCACTAAAACCCAGGTCACTCAGTCACCAAGATCATATTTTCTCCCCCATTCGGATGTTTAATATGAACATTAACGCTCATGATCCGTATCGCATGATTTAATGCAACGCACTCCTGCTGCCTGATTGACTGATTGGATAATTACATGAAAAATATAAAAAGTGCCTGGATGACTGGATATTTTGTCCAATGTAGTTATTTTATCCCTGCTATATTTTAAAAGCTCCATATTCTCTGTATTCATGTTGATATTTATAGTACATAGAACAAAACTACCTATTGATTAATGTATTATAATTACAAATTGATTTAATGCTGATAAACATTATTAATATTATATGGTAATTATGTATTAGAATATTATATGGTTATTATGACTTCTTTAATATAAAAAGAACAGCATCCAAACCAGGTCTCAGCTATGATTTTTCACGTCCTTGCACAATCTCTGTAAACTCTGCCTATATTTAGTAAAGAGTTAAGTGTACACAACCTCACAGATTTTATAAGGACAGTTCTCCCCCTCATTGCAGGGTATCCAGCACAGGATAGCGTGCAGAAGGGCTAGTATTGTCGTCAGTGATCCCTCCCATCCTGCCCACTCACTGTTCACAAACACGAAGTCTCGTAAACGGTACCGGAGAATCACAGCCCGAACATCCTGACTCTGTGACAGCTTATACCCCCAGGCTGTCAGATTTATAAACAACAGCCACCCTCTTCCACATCCACCTCCATGGTACCATTACACACACTGAGACACAATGTATAAATACCGCAGTGTGGCCTTTTGGCTTCTACACATGTAAATATTGCCAAGGCTACATTTAATGCATGTTCCTCTGCACTGTTAATGTTTTTATCCTGCCTTTATTTATTTATTTGTTTGTTTGTTTTAATATTGATTTTTAATTCAGTGTTGCACAGTACTTAGTAGGGCGGTAATGGTACACAAAATTCACAGTTCGGTATGCACCTTGGTTTTTAAGTCACGGTTCGGTTCAATTTCAGAACACTGAGAAATAATGCAAAACATAAAACTGCTTGACATTTTTTTTTATTAAAGTACGGTAGTTTATTATTATTAACATTTGTGATCATCAATAATTGAACAGTTTACATTTTTAAAACAATTTTAAATAAATAATAGTTAAATAATATCTAAAATAATATTTTATAATATTTTATAAAAGTAAAACAGATCAAATTAAATTAATGCAATACACATTTTTATTATATTGATCACATTTATTCAAGAAAATTTAATAAATGAAAACATTCAATTGAATAGTTTACATTGGTTTGTCCCCATTTGGGTAATACAGATACAGTGCTATGGATACTTTAGCGTTTTCATGCATATATAAATAAATCTTATTTCCGGTACAGAGTGAATAGCCATAGTGACACTGCGCTAAATTTAGTTTTTTTGTTATACCTCAGGCATTGTTGTGTATGTTTACAAGCTTAATAATAATAATTTTAAAAAATGCACTCAAAGTGCAAAGCAGAGACTAAACAAACTCTCGGTCCGCCACTTAATACCTTCCTGAGGGAATTCAGAGTTTAACTATGTTCCGCACGTAAAAAGGATTGCACTACCAAAAAGCCCAATTCATTCCAGTATGAATACATGCACCATTACACCCCTAGTAATTAGTGTAATGCTGCTTAAATAACTCACATAAATCTATACAGGCTGTGTGTACGATTATGCTAAATATTACCGGGACAGTTTTTTAGCTTTAAGTCTATTTTATGGGTTATTGTTTACTGTTGATTTAAATTTCTTGCAGCTGATTTGTCAATATTCAGACAATATAGTGTACTACTTCTGGGTTCTTTTATATTTTAGTTTGTTTTATACTGGAAGGTTGTGTCTTTAAGTTGGTTTGAATTAAGAGGTTTTTATCATGAAGTTGTTGTATTTTTTATGTTGTTTTAGGAGGTTTTGTCTCTATGTTGTTTTTTCCTGGAATGTTTTGTTTAACATACTGTTTTTTACTGGGAGGTTTTGTCTCTAAGTTGGTTTGAATTAAGAGGTTTTTATCATGAAGTTGTTGTATTTTTTATGTTGTTTTAGGAGGTTTTGTCTCTATGTTGTTTTTTCCTGGAATGTTTTGTTTAACATGCTGTTTTATACTGTGAGGTTTTGTCTAGATTTTGTTTTGTATTAGGAGGTTTTATTCCATATTGTTTTGTCTTGTATTAGAAGGTTTTGTATACATATGGTTTTATATTGGGAGGTTTTATCTCCATATTTTTTGTATTTTGTCTTCATGTTTTATTTAGAGAGGTATTGTTGCCATGTTGTTTTTATTGAAAGGTTTCATCTCTGTTATTTTATACTGGGAGTTTTTTTCTTGATGTTGTTTGTATTGGGAGATTTTTTTTTATGTTTTGTCTATTATTTTGAGGTTTTGTATACACATATTGGGAGGTTTTATCACCATATTTTTGTATTTGTAGGCTCTGTCTCCATGTTGCTTAATTTTGGGGAGGTATTGTTGCCATGTTGCCTTTTATTTGAAGGTTTCATCTCCATGTTGTCTTGTTTAGTACTGGGTTGTTTTGTCTAAATTGTTTGTCTCGTATTAAAAGGTTTTGTCTACATGTTTTATATTGTGGGGATTTGTCTGCATGTTTCTGTTTAAAGGGATATTTTGTCTCACATACTGTTTTAAACTGGTTGGTTTTGTCTTGATGTTTTATATTGTGAGGTTTTATCCCCATATTGTTTTGCATTGAGAAGTTTTATCTACATGTTGTATTAGGAGATGTTGTCTCCATGTTGTTTTGTATTTGGAGGTTTTGTCTACTACATGTTGCTTTATATTTATAAGTTTTAAGGTTAGTCTAAGTCTTGTTTTGTATTGGTAGATTTTTATCTACAATAGAGATAAAAATACACAGTATTCACTGTAGTTCACTTTTTCCACATTTTATGTTACAGCCTTATTCCATAATGGATTTAATTCATTACTTTCCTCAAAAACATGAAAAAAGTTTGTTTAAAATCTTTGCAAATGTATTAAAGATAAAAATAAAAAAAATACAAAGAATCACATGTACATGAGTATTCACAGCCTTCACCATGACACTCAAAATTGAGCTCAGGTGCATCCTGTTTCCACTGATCATCCTTGACGTGTTTTTTACAACTTGTTTGGAGTCCACCTGTGGTAAATTCAGTTGATTGGACATTATTTGGAAATGCACACACCTGTCCATATAAGGTCCCACAGTTATCAGTGTATGTTAAAGCACAATCCAAGCCATGAAGTCCAAGGAATTGTCTGTAGACCTCAGAGACAGGATTGTATCAAGGGAGACTTGTCAGGATTGAGAGAAAGATGAATGTAGCAATGTACAGAGACATCCTTGATGACAACCTGCTCCAGAGAGTTCTGGGTCTCAGACTGGGGCAAGAGGTCATCTTCAAACAGGACAACGAGCCTTAGCACACAGCCAAGATAACAAAGGAGTGGCTACAGTGAGAGCCCAGACTTGAACCTGATTGAACATCTCTGGAGAGATCTGAAAATGCCTGTGCACCGAAGCTACCCATCCAACCTGATGGAGCTTGAGAGGTTCTGCAAAGAAGAATGGGAAAACTGCCCAAAAATAGGTGTGCCAAGCTTGTAGCATCATACTCAAAAAGACTGAAGGCTGTAATTAGTGCCAAAGATGCTTCAACAAAAAATTGAGCAAAGGCTGTGAATACTAACAGTATGTATATGATTTTTTTTGTTTTTTATTTTTAATAACTTGTTTTCAAAAAGATTTCAAACAAACTACTTTAATGACGTTGTCATTATGTGATATTATTTGTATAATTTTGAGGAAAATAAAGAATTAAATCCATTTTGTAATAAGGCTGTAACATAAAACATAAAAAAAGTGAAAAGCTGTAAATACTTTCTGGATGCACTCTAAGTTTTTAACCTGCCAACATTGTTTTTATAAAACACAGTTCCAGTGCAGCAATTAATGATATTTTGAACAGACATTTCAATTCATTTTAGAAATCTACACAGATAAATAATACAATCCATAAAAGTTCTACTACAGCTCTCCCAAGACTTTGTGACAAGATGATTGTTATTTATAACATAGAACTGGGTAATGATTGATTTCACAACTCCCAAATTCTTCTGTGAGCACTATTGGGGTTATTACCTGGAAGTGGATCATCATCAACTGGCAATGCATAAAAGCTCCTCACAAGATTTCTGATCAGGGGTCAGAATGATAGTCACAACAATAGGCCAACAGCCAAGGACCATTCAGAAAGTGCTCCAGTAAAATTGGAAGCAGCAGATGTCAGGGAAAAAACAATAGGCAATGTGCCCCACCACCAAGCTCCATTATTGAAGATAAGGCATATTGGAGCATGTTTGCTACACAAAATTTGGGAAGGTCTGTAAATTGATAGGATACTGTATTCTGATCAGACAAGAAATAATCAAACATTCTGGCAAGAAGCCACAACATTTAAAATAGAAATGGTTTTGAACAAAAAAAATAAATACTACACCAGCAGTGAAGATTAAAGGTGGAAGTATCATGGTATGGGGATGTTTCTTTCTCATGCCACAGAATCCATATTATTGAAGGGAAGATGAATGGAGTAATGTACTGGGAAATTATTGAGACAAATCTGTTGCCATCCACCAGGAAGAGGATGAGACACAGGTGGACCTTCCAGCAGGACACCAATTCAAAACGTACTGCAAAGGTGACTCTGAATTGGTTCCAGATGAATAAAATAAAGTTGTTGGAACGCGTAATAAATCACCAGACTTAACCCAATAGAGCATTTATGAAGGAAACTGGAGTCCAAGATTTTCAAGAGGGCCCTCCGGAGCATATTCAAGATTTAAAGACATTCTGTTTAGAAGAATAGACCAAAATTCCACCTGAGCACTGTGAGTGATAGTTTGATCATACAGGAAGAGTCTTGAAGCTGTCATTGCAAACAAATACATTTTCACCAAGTATAGAAAATAAAATTTCAGTTAGTGGGGTTCAATTGTTTTTTCTGTGTCATTCTAGTTTATTAAATATAACCTTTTATGTCTTGTAATATTATAATATCTAATTGTATTGTACCTTTCCTGAATTAATAGCAGTGTCTGGCCAAATTTTCTTGTAAATTGCTGCATTTAAGCAAATGTTTGAAAAAGAAAAAACTCAACTACTTTAGAAAATATTAACCAAAAACTTATTATAATAGGTGGATTGTTTTCTTGAAGTTTGATGGCTGTATAGAATATTCAATCAAGTTTCAATTGGCAAATACCACACACTTGTGCTAGTAACAGTGAAAAGCCCTTTAGAGTCAAATCTGCCATCATGTGAGCCTCAGTGAACACATTTTTCCTCAGGGGAAAAAAAACACAACCCAGAATATATTACTAATAAGGCTCAATTCCACAAGGACCTGGTACAACAAAAGTTAATTTAGCGTCATGAGCGTTGGTTTACATTTACAGCATTTGGCGGACCCCCTTATCCAGAGTAACTTACATTTATCTCATTACAACAGCAGTTGAGAGGCCCAGCAGTGGCAGCTTGTGGTGGTGGGATTTTAAGACCTTTTGATCAATGTTAGAAGCTGAGCTGAGCCAACCTTCTTATAGCCTCGGCCATCTATGTGGAGAGTAACAATTCTAATTCTCAAATCCTCAGAGAATCTTTATCATGAGGTGCTGAGTTAAATATCCAGTGGTCAGTATGAGAGAATTCTACTCAAAGCACCAAATTTTAACTGCTTTAATACAAAATACACAAATTTGTTTGGTCCTATTAAGCAGACAAAACAATGAACGTGATGAATAGAACATGTGGCTCAAGCGACATACAACTGTTATCACTTAGGGTGTACTCACTTTTGTTGCCAGCTATTTTGAGAATTATGGCTGTAAGTTATTTTCGGAGGACAGTAAATCTGTTCTGCTATACAATCTGCAAATTGACTACTCTAAAATATATGTGGAAAAAGTTTTTTTTATAGGATGCATATACTTTAATATCAGGATGCATATACTTTATTATATTGTGTAACATCATGCATGTTATGGAATTAGTTACTATGCGAAACTACTGTCACATACTGTAGATGTTAATGTAGAATTTGCTCATGGGACTTTATGTAGCCAGGGCATATACGTACAAGTATCTGACATATATTTCTTTATCTGTCAAAACCAAACATGGTTTACATTACCAATATAGATCAATACTCTATTATAATCAATATCTATCTATATTTGACAAACATATCAGTCAAATCTTATGATTTCATGAGGTTAGAATTTATTAAACAATAACTAACTTACAGAGTGTCTCTAAACCCGTAGCAACACCTCTGGCTAAGTGAATTGGCAAGGTGCAGACTAACTGCAGTTAAAAAATATTTAACAAGAATTTTTTTAATAAATTTTAATTTTAATAACTTCTGGTAATGACAGTAAATCTACATAGTGTTAAAGTCTAATCAACCACACCCACACACCCACCCACCCAATAAACACACACACACACACACACACACACACACACACACACACACACACACACACACACACACACACACACACACACACACATATGCTCTGTCCTGAACACTTGGGAGGTTATTCATCATTTCTTCCAGCATTTTTCTCTATATCCACCTCCTCACAATAAAATGGTGTGTGTGTGTGTGTGTGTGTGTGTGTGTGTGTGTGTGTGTGTGTGTGTGTGTGTGTGTGTGTGTGTGTGTGTGCGTGTGCGTGTGCGTGTGCGTGTGTGCATGGGGTGTTAGAACAAGGGCGAATTAACAGCCCAAGACGGGGTGACAAAAAAGTCGATGATGAGAAAAGGGCGTATAATTATCCCTGTCATGCACACTGTTCACACTCACACACCGTGAACTCACATTGTTTTTAGAATAACATGATATGGGCATAAGTATTTGGACACTTGATTTCTCCAGTCTTGATTTCCCCAGAAGTGATTTTTCCCCAAACTGTTGTCAAAATTTTGGGGGCCCACAAATTTATAAGATGTCCCTGGACCAATAATAGTTTTCCCTTCATTTTTAACTAGGAGGCCCAAACCTGTTCCATGAAGATATGCTTTACATGGGTTGGAGTGGAAGATCTTGAGAGGCCTGCTAATGAGCTCTGACCTCAACCCAAATGTTACTGTTACTGTTTTTGGTTTTGTTATAGTCATACTTCATTACATTCCATACAATTTTTTTTTTTCTTTGGCAGATTTAATATATATTTGCACTATTTTTAACTTTCACTTTATCATTACCTAATATATTTTCTGATATTTTCTCTTATTGAGTTCCTTAATTTATTGCACTGTTTTCTGTGCAGCCGATCAGGTTTAGATTTCCCTGCAAGATGTATTAACTATATGTATCAAAAAGTTTTAAGAATAGCTTTGTTTACAAGAAAGTACTTTATTTGTCTACATTTACACACCATCACCTCCCAGCATTCCTGCTACTCCCATCATTTAGCTCTCCCAGCATTCCTACCATTTTTTGAACGTGCACTGGAAGGCTTTTTTTCTAAGCATTTCAAGCACCTTCTGCGATTTGCGCTGGATCTCCACAATAACGTCAAAACAGCGACCTTTTGTTTTGAAAATTCATCTTTCATTTTAATTTAATCTCAGCCAAATCTGGTGAGTGGGTTGAATGCAGAAGTGAAATCATGTGGATTGTTCTCAGACGCACAAGTTGCAGAATAGTTAGAAAATTTTGGGGGGTTGAGCTCGTTAAAGGTCTTCCTGATCTCTCGTCGTCTTCCAGTGATGTTCTTCCGCTCTTCATAACACCTCAAAACACCTCGAACGACTCGTTGCCGCATCGCCGTATTTTGAATGTATGTCACGTCAAATGTGTCTGTGGCAGATTTGTGCAGTTTAACGCGGAATTTCACGTTTGCCCTTTGTTCTAACTTGCTGTCCATGATGAAATCGCAAACGTGGAAACACACATGGTCGGAATAGCACCAGTTAGCACCATTAGTCTCTAAACTTTTTAATACCACCTCATAACTGTTTGTGACAAATATAATCTTAAAAAATCTTGACACCCTATTAAACACCTTTGGGATGAATTGGAAGGCTGACCGCACCCCAGGCTTCCTTACACTACATCAGTACATGACTTTACTAAGACCCACAAGGGTCTTCCAATAGGATAGGAAAAGTCAGCCTTCCAATATGATCTTGATCCTATCTTAAAAATAACTTTAGTGCTAAACCATTATATTTGGTAAAATCTATGAGGGTAATAATAATAATAAAGAAAAAAAAACATTTATATTTTTAAACATGGATACTAAAATATGTATACAATGAACCACTGCACACACCACAGAATTATAAAATCCCTTTCTCTTCTCTTCTCAATTTTTTCTCTAGAGAGAAAACCACAGTCCCTTTAATACCTTCTAAATATGCTCAGACGTTTCTGCGAAAGCAAAATCCCTGCTTGAAAAATGCTGCCTATGGAAGGAGCTTCCATCTGAATACACCACAGGGGGAATTAACTGTTGCACCATAAATTATTGAACGTAATGAAGACCTACTTTTATTTGAATTGTACATCATCTGAAGTTTTATTTATGTGTGTATTTACTCTGTCATGTCCTTTATGGTGTTATTTTTGGTTTTATTTTGTGTGGACTCCAACAGTGGAGCTGGGAATCGGTGATATCTGGGATAACTGGATTGACTGTGGCGGTACAGAACATTTGGAAGGTGATAACGATTTCTCAGCAGGACTTATCTCAGTATCTCACACACAAAACAACTGGCCTCAGCATTTCACTGACCCTCCAAAAACTAGCTACAGCAGGGGGGATGTGGTGGCTCACTAGTTTGGACTCTGGGTTACTGATCTGAAGGTTGGAGGTTCAAGCCCAACACCACCAAGCTGGCAATAACAAGAAAGCTGGAGGATGGATTTGGACTGTAGTTAATGTCAACAGTCTGCTACACTGACTCAGTACTAGAGTTTGCATCTGATCTCTATCACTGCACACCTCAACGTTTATCTGTAATAAATGGACATTTGGTGCCACCCAGAGTCTGGTTTCTCTTAAGGTTTCTTCCTTATGCCATCTCAGGAAGTTTTTCCTTACCACAGTCGCCACTGGCTTGCTCACGAGAGACAAACTTACACATATAAAGAACAAACTTATTCTTTATCACCACATTATCTGTGTAAAGCTGCTTTGAGACAATGTTCATTGTTAAAAGCGCTACACAAATAAATATGAATTGAATTATATTGGATTAAATATGTGAATAGAACATCTTCATTGTGACAATGATATGCTACTCGGCTTCTATGGAGGCATGCTCCGTTCAAAAGTCAAACCGAAATGTATTTGTTATATTTCATGCTCTCCTACAGGGATTCCCCTGTGTGCAGAGGCGCTCAGTGCACGTAACTGCCCGCGGCGCTACAGAGCGCTCCCCCGAGCTGTCGTGTTTGTTTATGTTGCTCGGTTTTGATTCCTGTCTCATCTTTGCCCTTGTATAATCATTGATCGTATTGCATATGTGTCTTGATTTCTCAGACCGGCATTTAGTTTTCCTGTTCATTTGAGTGCATTTTGCAAAGAATTGTTCAGCAATCAGCCGCTGTATATTTTTGTTTAGCTACATTCTCGATCTAGTTCGGTTTCCATGTTTGTTGCTCGTTGATCACCTGACCTCGGAATGTTTCGCACACAAAACATTTTTTGCTGCACTACAACTGCAACCATCTCCCGTTTACTGTATATGCTTATACAGGCAATTGGATGCATTTTAACCATAAATGTCAGTAGGCTTTCCTAATGGTGTCTTTTTCCTTTCTCTCTTTATCTCTCTTGATTGTTGTTGAGCGACACATGCTCCTCAGATACCACTAATCCTATTTAGTTCTGTTCTTCGGATCTCCCAGTCAATCCTGATGCCCTACTTCTGGATTAAATTCTCATGAAGTGGAAACTTCTTGCTTCTTCTAAGAATGGCTCCACAGGGACGGCTGGAAAAAAACTTGAGATAACCAGAGATGGTGCCATTTACTATCCATGACGATGGATTTGGACTGTATTAATATGAAGAGTCCGGCTGCAATGATGAATTAATAGTATACCGATACCCAGAAGAGGAAGGTTCCTGCTTAATATCAGGGTTTTGAGGTCTGGGAGGAAATGCGGGGTGATAGTGCAAGGCCAAACGGAAGAACCCGATATTGGTAAGCTTCGACCCCAAAAGCAAACCTCAGGTGAGAAGAAAGGATGGCTAAATGAGAGTATGCATCATTAAGATCTACTGTGACAAGCCAGTCCTTGGATCTGATCTGAGGCACGACCCGCTTGAGGGTCAGCATTTTGAAACGAAGTCTCATTAGTAAACTGATGTTAGCTGACGTAGCTCTAGAATAGGACGCAACCCACCGTCCTTTTTGGAAACTATGAAGTACCGGCTGTAGAACCAGGACTCTGTATGATCGAGGAAACACCTTGATGGCCTCAATCCTCAGGAGAGTGTTTACTCATAGTTCCATAACCGGAGCCTGTTTAGCTCCCTTTAGGCGAAACAGCGAAACGCGGTGGACGAGACCCGATCTGAATCATATAGCCTCGCTCTATACGTCTGGCAGAACTTTTCACGTTTCATGTTTCACGTCTTATGTGTCACAAAGTCCATGAGCTACTCGACTTGGGGATTGCTAATTTTCAAGCATCTGTGAACATCAGCTATATACAGTTGATCCATCACCAGTCTTCCATTTTTTTTCTTGAAGCTAGACAAAACTTTTACCCCTGCTAAAAAAACAACAAAAAACCCTTAAAGAATCTGTAATGGTTTTAATAGTTTAATGGTTAATGGTAATGGGAATTGTATTGCATTGAATAGAAAAATCTACTGGTCCTTGTGGGTCTCCACTGGTAATGTGTTGCCTTCTATTGGTGGTATATCTAGTGGATCTAAGGGATGAAGGACCAAAAGAAAAACTTTTGATAACTTGTATATCACATGCTGTTACGTAGTATATGCTAATAAATCCCATTAGGATGTCAGTAAGCATCCGTTTTCAAAAAGGTTGCAATGAGTTTCTGTGGTTTGTTGGATAATAATGTACAGGAAAAACTGTCATGGAAAGCATTTCCTGAAATAAGTTTCTTATGATTGTTACAAAGCAATGACCATGCAAATGTCTTTCATAAATCTTGAAGATACTGTAATTCTTTCAAGAATTACACACATATTTATGGTTCATTTCCACCTAAATTCTGATTCAAATTTTATTTGTAAGTCACATACAGTAAGAATGCATTCACAATAAACCTGTGATTAGCATTACAGCCGGAACTACTGCCGAAGCGGAAAGGCTGTTATAGAAGATTAAACCACTTTGATTGGTCAGATTTTAGCATTCAGCAGCATTGTGACTTGGCAGTTGACAGACATTAGACTGAGAGCAAAACTAAAATATATTTCAGTCTACACAGAAGGGCAGTGGGGTTGCATGATGGTACTTATAAGATGGTACTATTTTAAAACGCTGGACTTATTATGCTTTTATTTGAATTTGGGGAGCAATAGCCCATGCACAAACTCATACTGACTGACAAATAGAAGGTGGATAAGGGTGCATTACAACAGGATTGCATCACAGTCATGTCTTTTGTGTTTTATTTCCTAGGGTTTTTTTTATTTTTTGTTCATTGCCAGAAATCTGCCTTTTCGTATGCACACCGATTGTTCAATTCCCCTCTGAGTACAGACCCCTGTGCATCATGATCACCTTCATCAAGAACACTTTATAAACAGTTCTTAGTCAGATGTTGCATTGTGCATTGCACCTGCTTGTGCTTGTGTTCTGCTCAGCTTGTGTACCCAATTATTATTCTGTCCTTGTGTTTCCTTGTATTGTCATTTCTAGTTATCGTTTTTACGTATTCATCAATGCAGCTATGTCTCTGACCGAGCAAACAATCTTGACCTCTTGTTTTTGTATGTCTATGTAGGTCTGGTCAACTATTTTAAGCAATTTTTAGAAATAATAATAGTAATAATTTCCAACACTTTATTCTCTTCATTTCCTAACATTTTTTTTTGGCTGCACTGCTTCCAGTATGTGTATGTGGATGTTACATTTTTTGTTCAATCAGATTTCAGCCTCTATGTGCAGCCATGTCAATCAAAATCTGCCCAGGGCCTTCAAAATAAGTAATGTTGGCCGATGTACTTTAAACTATATTAGCAATGGGTTGTTTCTTTAACCAATCAGATTTCAAATTTGCCTCACATGGCCAACTAGCTGGCCCAGAAAAGCATCAGAATTGTTCCGTCCTCTTATTGGTTGGTCAGAGCCAAGCCAAGTTCGACTAGCAAAACACGTTTGTAGCGTGCTGCACACATCAATACATCTGAGTTAGACTTTTTTATGCCCAAAATGGCTGACGGAGGAAGATAAATTAATTTATTCTTGGACATTAAAAAAAAACAAAAAACATTTTAAACATTGATTTAAAGGTCGGCCAACCCCGAAGCTAGCTAGCTTGTCTCGGCCCGGGAAAGTTTTTTTTTCGCCACTTTTAACCAGTGCCTACGAGCGGTACCATGCATCTCTGGTGAGCAGGTTGCATTTTATTATTTATTTTTATTATCGTATTTTATTCATTTATTTTATTTATATTTAATGACCCTGTCCCCAGTTCACCACTGTTTTTACCTTGGACCACTTTTAATGGATCCTGACCACTGCAAACCAGGAATAGCCCACAGGAACTGCAGTTTTGGAGATGCTCTGACCCAGTCGTCTAGACATCACAATTTGGCCCTTGCCAAACTCAAGCAAATTCTGCTTCTAACACATCAACTTTAAAAGACAAAATGTTCACTCGCTGCCTACTATATCCCACCCACTAACAGGTGCCATGATAAAGAGATAATCTTTGTTATTCACTTCACCGCTCATAATGTTATAGTGTCATAATGTTAAGCCTAGGTTTTTTATGTGTGTTGCATTTTGTGATTTTCTGCTTGCACTTGGTTTTGTCATGAATGGTTTTTTTTCTACATTATGTCTTGTTAAAATGTTCTTGATGATCTTGCACTAGTGTCTTTCATAGTCCGATTCGGATCTTGTGTCACGTACAGATAACAGAATAAATGGATGTCTCATTGAAAAGATGGATGGACACCCCAGTTTTAAAAAAGAAAATGGCGAAAAAAATCTGGCTTCCAGACCCATATTTTAGCAGAGTGCAAATATGTAACAAGTGTCAAAAAAAAAAAGAGTCGCAGACGTGCCAAACAGCTGGTGGACAAAAAAAAAAAGATATTTTTTCATTTTCAAGCTTGAAGTTACACAAATCCAGGTGCTTGCTAGGCTATGTGTGTGTGCCACCTCAGATTCTGTGCATAAACCATAGCCATGTGTTTTTAGTAAACAGCTAAAACTAACTCATTTGTAGTTGTGTGCTCGAAACGGTTTACAAGGCAACCTTAAGGGGGTCCAGGGGGAACACACTGGATTGGTATTTTTGTATTGTTCTATGAGTTGAATCACCCAGGGCAGAAATATTGTGCAGATACAAGAGTAACAATCTTCTATATAGATAAAGATTTAGGTGTAAACACAATAAGCTTAATCAGATCAAAACAAGGCAGATAAATACTAATAGTTTTCACAAGCGCATACGGATTACTGAATGATGCACTGTGCTTTACACTTCCTGCTAATTAAAGTTTTTATCTGATATAAAATTAATTGCATGATTAACGTTGGAGGAGTTCGGAAAGTAATCTGCGAACTCATTAATCTTGTAAAGCCTAATAGCATAGGGGAGGAAGCACTTCCTGAAGCACTGCTCATTACAACAGGTATTAAAATGACACTGCGTTCCATACAACATGCTAAATTGATACTTTCGCTTGACTTTCTTTGCTCTTGTACATTTACACTAGTTTATTAGGTAGGTCTAGTGAATAATAAAGTGGTGAGACTTTGCTCTGTGTTTACTGAGCCCTGACATTTGTGTTCTCCAATACCGGCTTTTATATTGTCTTTAATTAGCCACGAGTTAGGGTTGACTGAGTCTGATCTCACTATGCAGCACTTTCTTTTTAACCTTTTCAACTCACAGGATCTTTCTAAGGAGTCCGGACATACGTGCGTTTTCTCGTGCTCATTACTGCTCCCCTTTTCTATTTGTTCCAGTGTAGCTAATAAATAAATCCTATAAATTACCGAATAATATGCTTTAAGATAAATAACTGCGTACTAAGAACACCATTAATTAATAAAATAGTTTAAAAGGAAGTAAACAGACTATTTTTTTAAATTTTGTTGCACTTTTCCTTATGAAAATTTAATCTCATCTTAACAAAGTATTAATTATGACCCAGATCTTTGGATTGTTGCATTTCTGGTTCAAAAAAAGTTGTAAGGAACAGCCAGCAAACTAGTTTGGTATTTGAAGAGCTTAAAAAAGTTTCTTTGCAATAGGTCAGAGGTTCTGAGAGAGGGGACTGGGCTCCATAAGGAATTCCTGAAGCAAATACAAGAGGTCATTAGCAAATATATTAGCAAGTTGATATACACGATATAGACAAAAGTATTGGGAAACACAAAGTTGAAGGCACACACTTGTAGGATGTGGTAAAAATACATTTTCCCTTCACTTTAACTAGGAGACCCAAACTTGTTCCTTCATGACAATGAAGTGCATATAGCAAGCTCCATGAACGTATGCTTTACATGGGTTGGAGTAGAAGATCTTCAGTGGTCTGCTATGGAACTGTGAGCTCAACCCTACTGAACACCTTTGGGTTCAGAATTAGAGCATTGACTGTACCCAAGGCCTCAAAATTTAGTGGCACTACACAGGAGAGAATTATAAAAGCAAATTGGGATTAATGTGAAATGAGATGTTTAAAAAGCACATACAAATCTTATGGTTAGCTTTTCACAAACTTCTGGCTATATAATAATCTTATTATTGACTTATTATCTGAACTTCACAGGTTTAATAGAAACTGTAATAACCTCAAGACCTAAAAACATACAAACACACACACACACACACACAAATGGGAACAACATCAAGGATTACTACTGAGCCCGCCTCTAAAGGACCTTGAACATGCATTTCTTACTTGTATGACAATAGGATAATACATATTGTATTACAACATAAATGAATATCAATGTCAACATCAATGTCAAGCAAATATATAAACTGTAACCCATTTTGGGCATCTGTGATTGGTCATTGGTCAGCACCATGCTGCCACTGCTGGGCTCTTGAGAAAGGCCCTTAACCCCTCAACTGCTCAGTTGTAAGTCGCTCTGGACAATTGCATCTGCCAAATGCCATAAATGTATTAAAAAATTAGAGTATGATATGTTTGGCTTCAATATTCCTTTTGCAATAAGGGAGAGTTTGGCTGGTGGGTAAGAATTGACCTGTGACTAAATTGAAAGGAAAAAGTACACCTGCTGTAGTAGGGAAATTGGATGAAGTGGATGTTATTGGCACTAAAAGTGAATCTTTTTTTGCAAATCAAATCCCTTTCTGGTAAAGTGAACTATTTTTGGGTTTGTACTTATAGCAGTGTTTTAGTGCATCAAGTAAGTTATTGTATTAGTTGCTTTGGTGGATTCAACTAATGTGTTTTTTTTATATTTTTAATCGGTTTATAATCTTGTAATTGGTTTTTATACTGACTCACTTACTAGATTAACTTGATTTGTTTACATTCTGTGCATAATAATGCTGCTGTTGTGGCTTAGATGCTCTCTCTCTCTCTCTCTCTCTCTCTCTCTCTCGCTTTCTCTCTCTCTCTGTTCAGCATAATGGCAACGTGCAATACTTTCTTGCGAGGATGGAGAGATCGTTTACCTGAATCACAGGCAAATGTCTTCGACGTCTCATCGCTGAAGATAATTGCCACGGCATGTTTCTTTGTCTCCCGAGGCATTCTGGTAATGTTCTTGATGTTGTGCAGCTCAGTTATCTACGCAAGTAAACGACACAAGTCATTACTGAAATGAATAAAAAGAAGGAACAAAAGACAACGGCAAGAGGAAGATGTAAACATCATGATATGTGGATGGACCAAAACAGGCTGCACTATCTGAATGGATAGTGCAGTTTGTTTGATACAAGAATAGAAAGATTCTACAGTTCAGCAGCTTATTATCTATTATGACAATCAAAACATACAATATACTGTGACATAATGGAAAGGAAATTTACGATATATGCTTGTAATAGGTATAATAAAATGGCTGTGAAACATGTACTCATTTGGATGAATAAAACATGATGTTATGTAAAAATAATCTCAATAAACTATATTGCTGCAGTCACATAAGTCCATTGTTGATAATGTTCTTATAAAACCGTCCCCTTTTTATGTTTCTTTATTTACA